>NW_006400176.1:930617-940747 GCF_000299155.1 Elephantulus edwardii
GGGGAAGATCCTCTATGAGATGGATTGATTCGGTGACTGGGGTAATTGGGATGGGTGTGTCAGAGGCAGTGCACTTGGCGCAGGATAGAGCAGGGTTTAGGGCTGTTGTGCATAGGGTCGCTATGAGTCGCAAACGACTCGATGGCACATAACAACAACAAGAACCTCATTTATATTATGTGCTGTCATTATCAAGGATGGACAATCTTTCTTCCAAATTTAATCAGATTCAAGGCTCACCACCCATCTCCTACCAATCTCTGTGCTTTCATTCAGTTACGTTTGAATGGATGTCGCCTCATTTTTGCCAGTCATTTTTGGAACACACATTCACAACAGCTGAGCTCTCTGATTTAAGGCATGCTTGACAAGAAGATCTTGCTATTGCCTTTGTCTCTTTAAGTAAAAAACTCACTGCTGTTGAGTCATAACTGACTCACCGCTGACCCTCCAGTGGGTTTTCAGAGACTGTTAATAGCTTGGGAAGAGAGTACCATCTTTCTCCCTCAAAGCCATTGGTGAACTCAAATCACCAGAGGGTACAACTTTTGGATTAGCAGCATAGCTCATTACCCAGTAGTCTACCAGATCTTCCTCTGTCTCTACACATGGAGCAATCTGGCTATATAAAAATTATGGATAGCTATTGATTGTTGCCTTCATAATGTTTCAGGATCTACTGCTCAGCATTTTTTTGTAAAGTGTAACAGGGCACCTTTTTCTCCTCACAGGTCTGTCACCTTTTCTGACTAATTGCCAAAGGAGTGGCATCAAGGACATTAGGGAAGTCCCCAGAATCTTCCTTAGTATCAGCCATTCCTCTGAATGCTCACCATGCATTGCTACCACCCATATCTTATTGGTGGTGTCATGTTCCTATAATGCTGCAAAGCTTTGGTGTACTTTCTAGGCTAAGATGTACTAGTAAGAAAGGCTTGGTGATTTACTTCTGAACATGAGCCAATAAACACTTTATGATCGAAACAACCTCATCTTCACCTGATTAGTAAGACAACAAAGAAAGGGACTTTTTGTTTCATAGGGTTGCCATTACTGAGAGCAGAGGCAATAGGAGCTACCAACAATCAAATATAATAAATCCTTTGATCAACAAAGTTATTCCATTTTGTGTATTTATAGGATTTCCATCTATCATATACTTATTTTCCCCCTCTCTATTTTGTTAGAAAACTCAATTTTAGTGAGACACATTTCCTGCAGTGTAATATCATCTAGCCTGTCCACAGTTTGTATTTCCAGCGATAATTTCTATTCCGTGTCTCTGATGTAGTTTTTATATTTGTATCATTTTATTTTTTCCTCTTACATTTCCCCCCAGAATTCTTCTATTGTGAGCCTTATATTTTACTTATTTGCTTCTCCCCCTTTTCAACTGGTTGTGAATCATAAAAGCTTCAGTTCAGATAGTTACCTGTTTTAAGCAGGGAAAGATCTCATTCAACTTCAAGGGTAGCCTTGGTGTTTCTTTTCCTTAATACATGTTCAATAAACAGCTTGTTTAATAACCAGATGGGTGTGCAAATAAATGGTCAGATGAATAATTCTCAAAGAGTAGAGGTGAGTTGAGTAAAGTGATAATACATGGAGAAAATACTGATATACTGATGTTGTGAGTTATTACTTTTACTTGGATCCACAATCAACACCCACAGGTATAGCAGTCAAGAAATCAAGAGACATGTTACACTGGGAAAATACTCTCAAGGACCTCTCCAAAGTACCAAAGAACAACTCTGTCACTTTAAAGGCTACGGTATGATTGACCCAAGCTATGGTCTTATATTACTTGCTATATATCTGAAAGTTGGATAATGAATAAGGATGAAAAAGAATTGAAGCCTTTAAGTTATGGTATTGGAGAATAGATGTGATATTGCATGGTCTGCCCAAAGAACAAACACAAGTCTGTCTTTGAGGATATGTAACCAGGGTGCTCCTAGAGGCAAGGATCGTGTAACTTTGTTTCACATACTTTGGGTATTATGCGGAGGGCTTGTTCTTAGAAAAAGACCCCGCGGAGGGCTAGTTCTTAGAAAAAGACCTTCTGGCAAAGGTCAGAGAAAGAGAGGAAGACCCTCAATAAGATGATAAACACAGTGACTGTAACAATGTGTGCAAGCACATCAGAGACTGTGACAATGGCACAGGATAGGGTACATTTCTGATCTGTTGTTCAAAGAGTCACTTTATGTGGATGATAACTTGATGTGCCTAACAATAACACAATCTTTTTTCATAATTTCTTTTGGCTTCTCTACACTTATGAGTAAGCTTTCAGAGTCTCTTCTGATACCAATTTTGGTCTTTCCTACTGTGGTGTTAAGGGTTTATTGTTCAAAATGGCTTCCCTAGACAGAGATTGACATGTGGATGGAATATCTGAACAGGGTGTGTTATCCTATTCCCTAGGAGATTTGTTTAGTCTTGCCACTAAATCGAGCAGATCCAGTGTCAGATTTGGAGAATCTCATCACAAGCAAAGAAGAAAGAGGATACAGTGCAACCTTTGGGATCAGAGATTCTTATGCCAGGCAGAGCTACAAGAGAGCATCATTAGCAGTGCCCAAAACAGAGAACCAGAAACCCAACAGGAGATGGAGTAGACCTAGGAACTGCTACCACACAGAACTAGAACTAAGAGCCTTTGAAAAAGTTTGCTGGAAGACTAGCGTGAGTTGAGGGGGGATGGGTAGTGAGTGGCTAAGAGCCATAATTGGCAGGACTGAGAAATCTGTTACATTGGCCTTTGTAACAATCACAGTGGTGACTGTATCTTGCTGTCAATCTAAATTAGACACTTTTAACTCCCTACCATGGTTCTGTATGATCTGTGTGAGCTACTGCAATGGATTTCAGACCCAGCAGAGCAGTACGTTTGATGTTGGGACAAGTAAAAAGAGATGTGAGAGTATGGGTGGTGGGGGTGCCATGTCTGACCTCATGAGATCAGTTTTGTGTTGGAAATATTATTGCCAAGGACTGTCCCTCCTTGTGGAGTTGGTGTAGATCAAATATGGCTGTTCTCACTCAGCCCTCGCGCTTTTAAAATTATCTTTTGTCTTAATCATTTTCCAAAGTGATATGATGAAGGGCAACTCCCATAGATGTGAAATATAAAATACACAACTACCTAGTTTTATTAAAAGAAAAAAACAACAAAAAACCCCCCACAATCTTCATTGTTTTCAGCTCAACTTGATCAGCCCTGAAAATTGCCTATTACTAGTATTTTTCCATTTAGAAAATCAAAGATCACTTGCCAAACAATGTTGTCAGCTGCTAGCAAGTTAGCCTCTGTGTTGTTGTTCTGTGCCATTGAGTCATCTGCAATTCATAGTGACCCTATGTACAACACCTCTGAACACTGTCTTATCCTGAGCCCATCTCACCATCTCCCACAGACTCAATCCCACTTCTCCAATCACTGGTCAATCCATCTCATCCTGGGTCTTCCTCTCCTGCACTGTCCCTAGACCATTCTAAGCAGGTTGTTCTTCTTCAAGGACTGGTCCCCTTGTGTGTGCCTGAAGTATGTGAGACAGAGCTTCAAAATCCTTGCCTCCTGGGAGTACCTTGGCAGTCCACAGTATGTCCAACACTCTTCTCCAGCACTACAACTCAAAGGCATTTATTCTTCTTCTATAGACCATAGTCATTGTCCAGCTCTCTGATGCATAGCAAGTGATTGTGAAGACCATGGCCTATATCAGGCACACCTTACTTTCCAGACTGACATCATTGCTTTTCAGAATTCTAGAGAAGTCCCTGACAATAGACTTCCCCAATGCAATACATCTTTTGATTTCCTGACTACTGGTACAAAAAGTGTTGATTGTGGAATTAAGAAAGCTGAAGTTGTTAACAGTCTCAAACTCTTTTCTTGATGTTGAGCTTCGATTCATATTGAAGACTATAGTCCTTGACCTTCTGCAGCAAATGCCTCATGTCCTCCTCACTTTCAGCAAGCAAGGTTGTGTCATCTGCATAACATAGGTTGTTGATGAGTCTTCCACCAGTCCCAATGTCACATTCCTCCTCATACAGTCCAGCCTCCCAAATGATTTGTTGCACATACAGATTGAAAAGGTATGGAGATAGGATGCATCCTTGATGCACACCTTTCCTGGTCCTGAGCCATGTAGTGTTTCCTTGCTCTGTTCTGACTGTTGCTCCATGGTCCAAGCATAGGTTTTACATGAACATAATCAACTATTCTAGGATTCCCATTCCTCTCAAGGTAAGCCAAAATTTGTTGAGATCCACACAGACAAATGTCTTTGCATAGCAATGAAACACAGATAGACATTCCTCTAGTACTCTCTGCTTTCGGCCAAGCAACTACCCATTATGTAAGTTCCAACTGAAGGTAACACAAAAACCAAATCCACAAGAACCAAAGTTTGACCTTGAGTTTACCCCACCAGAATCTAAAAACCATCTCAGGTACGGGTCTGAAAGCTTGAGCATTAGTGAGCAAAGATTAGACCAGCTGTGGGAGATATATCAAGAATTACAGTATGAATAGTCTTATAAGCATAATGAAAAATCTAGAGTCAGGTGGGAATAAAATAGATGAATGGGACTTTCTAAGAACCAAATCCCTATGTACATCAAAAACATTCTGAATAGGATAAAAAGAAAACCCACACTCTTGGCACCAGTAGCCAGGAAATTTAAAAACTTATTGCAATGGGAAAGTCTGCTGTTAGGGACCCCTGCAAAGTAGTGAAGAGCAATGGTGTCACTCTGGAGACTAAGGTGTGTCTGATACAGGCCATGGTCTTAGCAATCACTTGTTATGCATCAGAGAGTTGGACAATGACTAGGAAGGATAGAAGGTGAACTGATGTCTTTTGTGGTGCTGGAGAAGTATATTGAATGTACCATGGACTGCTAGGAAAACAAACAGATTCATCCTGGAGAGAGTTAAATCAGGCGACTCCTTGGGGGCAAGGAAGAATCTGAGGCTTCGTCTGACATACTCTGGACATGTTGTAAGGAGGGACTGGTACTTGGAGAGGGACATCATGTTTGGGAAGGTGGAGGGACGGCGCAAGAGGGGAAGACTATGAAATGGACTGATTCGGTGACTGGGGTAATCGGGATGGGTGTGTCAGAGGCAGCAGTGAATTGGCACAGGTTAGAGCAGGGTTTAGGGCTGTTGTACATAGGGTCGCTATGAGTCGCAAGTGACTTGACGGCACATAACATCAACAACAACAAAAGACTGGGAAAAATATTTGGTAGTGATTTATCTGATAAGGGACTTATATCTAAAATTTATAGTATACTCCAGTACCTCAACAAGAAAAAGGGTAAATAATCCAATAGCAAAATGAGCACAGAATATGAACAGACACTTCACCAAAGAAGATATTCAGATGACAAACATACACATGAAAAAAATGTTCAAAACCCTAATTATGAGAGACATGCAAATGCAAATAAGAAGCAACTATGAGGCATCACCTCACCCTAGTAAGAATAGCAAAATTCAACAGAGCACCAAACAATAAATGCTGGTGAGGTTGTGGAGAGATTAGAACTCTTTTTGACTGCTGGTGGGAGTGTAAAATGGTGCAATCACTATGGAAGGTGGTTTGGCACTTTCTCAAAATGCTGAAAATAGAAATACCATTTGACCCAGCAATGCCATTACTTGGAATATACTCTAAAGAAACCCTAGCTGCCATCCAAACAGATATAAGCACACTCGTGTTTATCACTGTGTTTTTACAATAGCAAAGAGATGGAAGCAACCCAAGTGTCCATCAAGACATGAATGGATAGAAAAACTATGGTACATTAATACAGTTGAATACTATGCAATACTGAAGAACAATGAAGTCATAAAACTGTAACATTGTGTAATCTGCATTGGAGACCCTGGAGCACATCATGCTGAGTGAAATATCTCAGTTACAAAAGAACAAATTCTATGTAGCACCACTGTTATAAAGCATGTCTGACATGGGGGGTTAGGAGAAGAATAGGATAAGAGTGGATAGATAATGAACATTACATTGGAACAAATGAAGGAAAGAACTATTTAAAAGGAATATATGACTAGGTTTTATATAGGTATGACAACAGCCCAGGATTAAGAGGTATATCATTGCAAAGAGGAGGGATGGGGAGGAGATAGGTAATTTGAAACAATGAATGAATATTTTTTTAAAAAGTGAACTGAGGGAGGTGGGAAAGGAAAGAGAGGGTAAAATGTGCAACAATGAATGAATGAAAATCTAACTTCTCTGTAAGTGTTCATCAGAATCACAATTAAAATAAAATTTTATTTTTAAAAAGAATTATCCTTGATGAGGAATACAAAAAGTCATTAAAAGACAGGGGAGAAAGTAAAGACCAATGTCGATGTCAGAAGAGGCTGAATATTGCACTACAACACCAAGAAGCCAAAGAAAACGGAAGGAATCAAGAAGTTAAGGAGGTGAACTGATTTCAAAATGCAGCATGTAAAGATAAAGCAAAGTATTATAATGAAATGTACAAAGAGCTGGAGATGGAAAATCAAAAGGAATGAACTCACTTGGCTTTTCTTAAGCCGAAGGGACACAGGTTTTTAAGCCTCAAATGCAATACTTAAGGTTACTAAGGGCAGAAATAATATCTGGCAATTTCACGTCTTACAGTATATTAGAACTCCAAAGGGTGTTCTTTCTTTTGTATCTGAAGGTTGTACAATGATTAAGGATAACAGACTGTCAAAATAATAAACAAGTCTGTCTTGGAGTAAAAGCAACCAATGTGCTCCTTAAAGGCAAGGAGTATGAAGTTCAATCTCATATACTTTGGGTATGTTGTCAGGAGAGGCCAGTCCTAGGAAAAAGATAACATACCTGGAAAGTTGGAAGATCAGAGAACAAGAGGAAGACCTTCAACCAGCTGGGTTGACATAGTGACTGTATCAATGGGCTGAAGCGCATCAGAGATTGTAAAGATTTTGCAGGATAAGGCAACATTCAGATTTAGTGTTCACAGGGTCACTATGAGTCGTAATTGACTCAGTGGCACCTAACAACAACAACAAAGGATTTTCTTAGCACCAATCTTTACAGAAGCAGTTCATCAGGCCTATCCTATCTTTTATGATAATGCTGGGTAAGTTTCAACCTCCCATTTTTGGCTTTTTTCTATTATAAATCGCTTACACTCACTTTCCAGGTTTCTCCTCCAAATAACATAGTCTGTTTTCGAATGGAATTATCAAAGTTAATATTAAATCCTGTAGAGATTCAAAAGTTCCCTCTAAATAGGCATAGTATGAAATGAAATAAACTGGTTTTGTCATCTTTTATTTTTTCTATAACAGACATTGGTAGATGTAGAAAATGTGCTTTAAAAGCAAGCTTTCTGGTTTTAGAAAATAGCACACATAATAAACTCAAACTCAATGCTGTTGAGTCAGTACCAACTGACAGCTGAACCTGCATGATTCCTGGTGGCTGTAAATTGCATGGGAAAGGACAATCTTTCTCCCTCAGACGCTAGTGGATTCAAACTGCCAGAAAGGCGCCACCTTTGGGTTGGCAGCACAATTCTCTTGAGACTGTACCACCAGGGCTCCCTATCACACAAAATATTGAAAATTAAGATCTGCAGCGCTGCTAACATTTTCTACAGTGCCACCAACATTTTTCTTGAAGACATAGATTTCAACATCACCTCAGCAATCTTCCTAAAACATTTAGAATCCATGCTGGCCATCACAACAATTAAATATCTAGAGCTGAAAATAAAAGACTCACTTAGGGTCAACTTGAATATGACAGCTGCAGAGACAGGAAGATGGACAGAGAGTTCAATAGCTGATATTCAGGAGCACAGATACTCCAGTGCAGATAAAAAGGGGGAAGGCCTATGATGCCTACAGAGGCTGGTTAATTAGGTAAAACTTGTAATTATTATGTAAAGTAAGATATCTCCTCAAATGTGCCTGCTAAGAAAACAGGGGGAGGTGAAGGGTAATCAGGTTGATGAAATATGTATCCTTAAAGCACAGGCCAGCCTTTGCACAAACCTTGAACCTCAGATTCATCATCTAACAAGATGATACAACTGATCTCTCTACCTCAGAAGTTAGGAAAGTGCTATCTCTAGAAGTCTAGATTAAGTTATGAAGTGTCACAAAAGTATGAGTCATCAGTACTGGCTTTCCTTAACCAAAGAGCCATTTGTAAATACACCTCCATACAGAAAACAGTCTGCAGTTGCATGGTTAGGGGATGGTGACCAGTTATATGTTTCACTCTAGCTTTCCTATACCCTAAAAATTTGGTTTGCCAGGGGCAGGGCATTCTGTCAGCAGATGATATTAACTGAGCACAGTCAGATACTTGAATAAAATTTCCAATTAAAACATAAAAATTGCCTCTGTAACGATCAATTTTAAGTTCCATTTTTTTCAAATATAAAACTTATTGTTGTTTTAAATAAAATTTTTATTTTATATTGGTTTGCTAAGAAAGTTCATACACATTGTTTTTCACATAGGATCTTTCCCAGTTCCTTTACCCCTCCCTCCCTCCACCCACCAAGTTGTGCAACCCTATGATTACCCCCTTACCCATCTTCACTGCTCTGCTCCCACCCTTCCCTCCTTGGATCCTCATACATGTTTTACTAGTTATCTATTTCTACAATAATGGTCTTATGCAGTATTTGTCCTTATAGGACTGAGTTCACTCAGCATAATGGTCTACACTCTCTCCCAAGTTATGTAGTAATTTTCTAAATTGTTGCTCCTGAGTGCTGTGTAGTATTCCACTACGTAAATAGACAAAAATTTCTCAATCCATTAAATTGTGATTGGGTATTTGGGCTCTTTCCATCTTCTTGTGATACTGAATAATGCTGCTAGGAACACTGGTGCACAAACCTGTTTGTGTCTCAGTTCTAATTTCCTTGGGGTATATTCCTAGTAATGGAATAGCTGGGTCATATGAAATTTCTATGTTCAGCTTTTTGAGGAAATGTCAAACTGTCTTCCAGTAGGGTTGTACTATTTTAAAATCCCACCAACAATATATAAGAATTCCTACCTCACCACATCCTCTCCAACATTTATTACTTACTGTCTTATTAAATTTTACCACTGCTACTGGAGTGAGATGGTATATCATTGTGGTTTTGATTTGCATCTCTCTTATTGCCAATGATGTGGAACATTTCTTCATGTGTCTGTTGGCCATGTGAATATCTTCCTCTGTGAAAAGTCTTTACAAGTCTTTTGTCCATTTTGTAGTTGTGTTATCAGTCTTTTTCTTGTGGAGGCCCTGTAGTCAATAGAAATTCACTCAAATGTTCAAAAGAGATACACTGTTCATAATGATGTGATCTAGAAATCACACAATCCATTAACAGTGACTACTGGATTTTTATACCATATTTTCCACAGAACTGAGAATTACTAAGGTAAAACTAACTACTCATTTCAATATGGACAAATTACACAAACAAAAAGTAGAAGCAGCAAGAGAAAGAAGTGCAGCAGTGGCATCACTAGGCCTGGTGTGACTCAGTGCAAAGCTCCTGGTGTCACCACCACTGCCACTGATCACCTCCTGTACCAGACCATACAGATTGCTTAGTAATGTGTACTACTGACTTTAATCGTGAATGTTGTTGTTCTTGCTGTTGTTATGTGCCGTTGAGTCGTTTGCGACTCATAGTGACCCTATGTACAACAGCCCTCAGTTTCAGCAAGCAGGGTTGTGTCATCTGCATAATGCAGACTGTTGATAGATCTTCCACCAATACTGACATCACACTTCTCCTCATAGATTCCAGCCTCTCAGATAATCTTCTCTGCATACAGGTTGAAAGGGTATGAAGATAGGACACATCTCTGGCGTACACCCTTCCCAATTTTGAACCATGCAGTGTTACCTTGCTCTGTTCTGACCAATGCCTCGTGGTCCAAGTATAGGTTTTGGATTAGCACGATTAAATGTTCTGGGATTCCCATTCTTCTCAGAGTCAGCCACAGTTCGTTATGATCCACACAAACGCCTTTGCATAATCAATGAAACACAGATAGACATTCTTCTGGTATTCCCTGCTTTCAGCTAAGATCCATCTAACATCAGCTA
>NW_006400176.1:941307-959748 GCF_000299155.1 Elephantulus edwardii
AATAGCCCTAAACTCTGCTCTGTCCCATGCCAATCTCACTGTCTCCGACACACCCTTCCTGATTACCCCAGTCACTGAATCAATCCACCTCTTAGAGGGCCTTCCCCTCCTGTGCTTGCCCTCCACCCTCCCAAGCATGATGTCCTTCTCCAAGGACCGGTCTCTCCTTACAACATGACCAAAGTATGTCAGACGAAGCCTCAGATTCTTCCTTGCCTCCAAGGAGCAGCCTGGTTTAACACTCTCCAGGATGAATCTGTTTGTTTTCTTAGCAGTCCATGGTACCCTCAATACCCTTCTCCAGCACCACAGCTCAAAGGCATCAATTCTCCTTCTATCCTCCCTAGTCATTGTCCATGGCCTTAGTCTCCAGAGAGATGCCATTACTCTTCAGTACTTTGGAGAGGTCCTTAACAGCAGACTTTCCTATCACAATGTGTCTTTTAATTAGAAAAAACTAATTTTGTAAAATTTTTCTACAGTGTGTTGAATTTTAATACAATGTTATAAATGGAGTCTTTTTAAATCTTTCTTCTTATTTTCCATTATTTACTACTTCATTCTCTAAAATACTTTCAGACAACACTGTATAGGCCCACTGTTATAAAAATTAGGAAAAGGTTTACATATGAAGGGAATCAATCTAGTATGACTGAGGGTGGGAGGTAGAGCCAATGAAGTGCATTTTTAAATTTTACGTATTTTTAATAGAGTGAAAATTTACAAAGCAAATTAGTATTTCATAACATCATTCATACACATTTTGCTTTACAACACTAATCACAATACTTGCTATGTAGTTGCACTTTTCCCAGTTCTTCCCTGTAAGTCTGCTTTTCATTAATGCTTCTGCACTTCTGTATGTCCTCCCTTTCTTTAGTCATAATGCCTTGTGTGCATTTTAGGAAAAATTTGCCACAGGCTAAAAGCAAGAGAAGATATTCCTGTGGGTGGAAAAGAATAACTGAAAATAAATACAATGGAGTAACCAAGTCTAACAGTTGTGAAGTGGGAAAATAAACAACCTAAATTTAAAAAAAAAAAAAAAAGAATTTAGGAGAAACTATGGTAAGGACTTGTACTGTCAACCGAAATACATGTGGTTTGAATCCACCAGCTGTTCTGCTAGAGATAGATGGGCAATCTCCTCCTGTATTATTTATTGACTCTGAAAATCCACTGAAGGTTTAGATATGAGTCAATTCCCCTTTTATGTAACATAACCAAAACATACTTAGATGTTAACCTAAGTATATGAGGACCTTAACTCTGATTTTCTTTTTTTTTTTTAGGATGAGGAATAATTTAATTTTTTTCTACTATTTTATTCCTTCCATCTTCTTTTGATACCTCCTGGATCATTTAACATTCTGCCTAAAGCATCCTTGATTGTAGCAACTCGAGGTTTGAATTTGTTCTTCAGTTCCTTGAGCTTAAGAAATGCTGAACGAGTTCGGCCCTTTTGATTTTCCGACTCTAGCTCCTCGCACAATATTTTGCTTTGTCATTCCTTGCTGCCTTTTGGAATCTTCTGTTCAGCTCTTTAGTGTCTTGACTCCTTCCTTGTGCTTTGGCTTCTCTACGTTCCAGTGCAATCTTCAGAGTTTCTGGAAGACCCTCTATGAGGTGGATTGATTCAGTGACTGGGGTAATCAGGATGGGTGTGTCAAAGGCAATGCGACTGGCACAGGATAAAGCAGGGCTTAGGGCTGTTGTACACAGGGTCACTATGAGTCGCAAACGACTCAACGGCACATAATAGCAACAACAACTGTTTTATTTACAATATTTTAATACAAATTCAAACAAATTCTTTCAATTTCCCTCACTCCCCCATCCATCAAATTGTACTTATCTCTGATTTTTACAAAATACTTAAACTTTTACTCTGGTGTGCACTATCAAGTCACTTGTGACTCATGGCAACCCTATGTACAATAGCTCCAAAGCCTGCCCTATCCTGATCCAGTCTCACTGAATATGACACCCTACCCCCACTACTCCAGTGACTGTGTCAATCCATTTCATCTATGGTCTTCCTCATCTGCGATGTCCCTCCACTCTTCCAAGCATGATATCCATCTCCAAGCACTGGTCCCTCTGACCATGTGCTCAAAGTATGTGAGATGGAACTTCAAAATCCTTGCTTCCGAGGTGAAACTTGGTTTCACCCTCTCCAAGACAGACCTGTTTGTTCTGTTGGCAGCCCAAGGTGTGTTCAATACCTCTTCTCCAGTACCACAACTCAATGACATCAATTCTTCTGTCATCCTTAGTCATTGTCCATCTCTCTGTTGAATTGCGAGTAATTAAGAAGATCATGGCCTGCATGAGGTGCACCTTACTCTCTAGACTAACATCATTTCTCTTTAGCACTGTGAAGAGATGTCTGACAGCAGATTTCCCCAATGAAATTAATCTTTTGATTTCCTGACTGTGAGTGCCAAGAGTGCTGACTGGGGACCCAAGCAAGCTGAAATTGTTAACAACTTCAACCTCTTCTCCATCTATCATAGTGTTGCCAATGAGCCCAGTGGTGGGAATCCTTGTTTTCTTGATTTTGAGCTTCAATCCATACCTAAGACTGCAGTCCTTGCCCTTCTGTAGCAAACTACTGCATAACACAGGTTGTTGATGTGTCTTCCTCCATTCCTAATGCCACATTCCTCCTCACGAATGAACTGTTTCGCATACAGATTGACAAGATATGGACAGAGATGCATCTCTGTAGTTCTTTATTAGTACCGTTAAACTTTTTGAAATTGTAAATAATAATAATATTGATAAAGGCTCACAAATACTGTTTTACACAACACTGTAGCAAAAGTACCAGAAAATTTGACAAAGTAACAGCCGGGAAAAAAAGAGAAAAAGAAAAAAAAAAAAAGAAAACTGGCAGCAAAGAAAACAATAGTGGGTGTTTGTAGTACAAGAGAGAAAACTACCACTTAATTCAAAGCGTGATACTCTGATCAAAGAGCATGAGCTTTTTCAAAAATAAGTGAGTATACAGTTTTAGTTTTGTTAGTATTGATACATAAAAGTTGGCTTTACATGGATGGACAACAGACAAATAGAAATGCTTAAAATCACTGGTAATCAAATGTCCAACCACTACTGAATGGATTGAGAAACTGTGGTACATTCACAAAATGGAATATTATGTAGCACTCAGGAGCAATGATTTTGAAAAACACTACAGAACTTGAGAGAGACTTGAGAGTGTTATGTTGAGGGAATTAACTCACTCTTATAAGGAAAAATACTGTGTAAGACCATTATTGTAAAAATAGAAGAATAACTAGTAAAATTATATAGTGACCCAAAGGGGAAGGGGTGGGAGAGGTGAGGATAGGGAATAAAACCACAGGGTTGCACAATTGGGTGAGTGGAGGGAAGGAGTGAAGGAAACAGTAATGATGAACAAGGTTAAACGGTGATTAATTTTCTAGAATATAATGCATAGGAATGATTATAAGAAACACAATGTGAATGAAGAATAGTGTGAAACACAAGGTATACAAACTTCATAAGCAAATTAATACAATTTTTTAAAAATCTTTTTTAAATCACTGGTAATAAGAGTGATGCAAATCAAAATCACAATGAGATATCATTTCACCCCAGTAGCAGTGGCAAAGTTTTTAACAGGACAGCAAGTAATAAATGTTGTAGAGGATGCAGAGAGATAGGAATTATCATACACTATTAGTGGGATGAATGGTATAACCACTCTGGAAGACAGTTTGGCATTTCCTCAAAAAGTTGAACACAGAAATTCCATAATACCCAGCTATTCCATTGCTAGTAATATACCCCAAGAAAATTAGATCTGAGACACAGAGGTTTGTGCACCAGTGTTCATAGCAGTGTTATTCGCCATCATAAGAACATGGAAACAGCTGCCCAATTATAAACAACTGTCCAATTATAAACAACTGTCCAATTATAAATGAATGGCTTGAGAAATTTTGGTCCATTTAACATGATGGAATACTATACAGCACTCAAGAGCAATGATTTAGAAAATTACTACATAACTTGGGAGGGAGTGTAGACCATTATGCTAAGAGAACTAACTCAGTTCCATAAGGACAAATCCTGCATAAGACTATTAGTGTAGAAATAGAAAGACAACTACTAAAACATGTATGAGGATCCAAAGAGGAGAGGGTGGGAGGAGAGCAATGATGATAGGCAAGGGGGTAATCATAGGGTTGCACAATTTGGTGGGTGGAGGGAGGGAGGTGTAAAGGAAATGGAAAAGATCCTGCAGGGATCTGGAAAGATAGAATAATGGTGGGCATAGTTCAACGGTGATTATTTTACAAAACATAATGAATGGGAATGATTATTTTAAACACAATGTGAATGAAGGCTAGTATGAGACACAATGTATTGGAACTTTTTAAGCAAACCAATATAAAATTAAAAAATTGCAAATTAAAAAAAAGTTAACGTTACCAAAATTTTTTTAATTATTATAACAAATTACAGGGATACTTTCAAAACAAGTAAGAAATTTCTGTTGATGCACTGTACAAAATAAAAAATAATTTATGGACAGTCATTTTGATATTCTACTCTTTGTGACACAGTCACACCTGGTATGGTCCACAACCCCACTGATACCACTGTGATTCTATTTACATAAATACTATTTTTGTTGGTGTTGGCTGCCTTGGAGTAGACTACAACCCACAAAGATCCTGTGAATAACATAAAGTATTAGAGAGACAAAATAAATGCATGGTATCAGAGGAAGTTCTTACCAAGATATAACAAAATAGTTACTCTTAAAAAAAATTCCTCTTTCCTCATTGGAAACCCCATGTATATCAATGTAGAACATGCTTCACAGAGACACCTATGGTTGGTTGAAAAAGTACAAAAAGGAGCTCCTGGGACTGGTTATGTTGTGACTCAATCAGGATATGGACTGAAAGATGTTTTCAGTTAGCCATCAATCTATGCACTTACAAACTGAACCTTTTGCTAGTAAGACACTTCTCAAATGGCCTGTAGCTAACGGAAAAGATAACTCTGACTTTGTTCCCAGGACTCACCTCTGTGGATAGCTTAAGGAGTAGGATAGGTTCTCTTAGCAGTAGATGGAGCTAGTTCTTATGGATGGAACAGCAGCCTAACTCCCTGAACTCTAATTCCTAACTCACTATTTTCGGCATGAATATCCCTGTGTCCTATGGAGTAGGGACAAGTCCACAGGGAGAGGAGTTGGGGGAGACTTAGCAGTTCAGTAATTATTCTATTCAACCTTCTTGCAAATGCACTCTGAATTCTGGCAAGATTCATGACTCTTCAAATTCATTGTGACTCACCTATGATCTCCTCAAAACTGTGACAAAACCCTGACCTACTTAGTGCTGGAGAAAATGCCTGTGAGTGACATCACTGGTTCTCTATTTAAACCAAGTCCATCATGGCTGAAGGAATAACAGAGCAGATACCATCCCAAACTCATCACTGGGCCTATCACTCCAAAAGGTGGGTTCATTTTTGCTACCTAGTCCGAAAACTCCCAAAACGCAACTTTGACAAGAACAATCATTAATACTCCTTGGGTACAAGAGAACGAGTTCCTGGGTGCACCAATGATGAAGGGTTTTGCAAGTATCAGAAAAGCTGCATAATCTATTCACAGTTGCCTTGAAAGAAAGGTCTAGTTATCCAGTTCCAAAAAATTAGCCATTAAAACCTTCATTAGCACAGTTTTACTCTGGCACAGACAATCCATGTGCCCTCAGTAAGAGCTGACTCAGCAGCAGTTGGTTATGTTCAAGTTTGAGCATGAGAGAGGGCTAAAGCTAAGGAGGAGGAATTACTGAGCAGGTGCACCCCAAAAAGTGCCATTCCCATCATTAGCTTTCCAGCCTCAGCACACTGCTGGTGGAGACTTATGCTCCCCATTCAATAGACAAGGGTGGTGAGCCTCACGTGATGTCTTACTCACATGATGTCCACAAAATCCATGGAGGAACCAAAAGACAGTTCTCATTTCTAATGTGTCCCTTCAGGAGAGGCAGCCTCATGAAGCCTCATACACATGTGAAGAAACCTCTGAACAACCTTCTGGAGGAGTTCCTTCAGAAGCTTTTCATTGTCTACGTAACAAGGATCTTTAAGGCATTATTCTCAAAAATAAAAACAACTGCCAAGCTATAATTAACCTTGTCTTTTAAAATTATGTTCTAACATAGATTTTCTCCCACTTATGCTATTTTTCAAAGACTAAAGCCTTCAACATAGAACATATTTCAACATAAAGAAAATTAAAATCCTTTCAAGTGTAGGAATGAGCAAGATTATGATCAATAGAGAAAAGACTGAAATTGTCAAGGGATTCAATGGGGACTTGAAAAGACAGTGATGATAGTCATAATAATAGTATTAATAATAATTTTATTAAGTGTTAATAACATATAAATAGTAATTAGTTACATAAAATACAATGTATAGGAATGATAGTATAAAACACAATGTACCTGAATGAAAGACAATGTAAATGAAAGACTATAAAACACAATGTACCTTGTACACTGGGGTGGGAGAGGGGGGATACTTTCATTTTACTTGGAAGTAACAACTATGAAGGCAACACTCACGGAAGCAACATTTATCAAACTATATATTGCCTTGGGCAGATCTGCTGTCAAGGACTTGTTTAAAGTGCTAAAGAACAAAGATATCACTTAGGACCAAAGTGTGCTTGTCCCAGGCCACATTATTTTTCAAATGCCTCACATGCACATGAAAGTCGGACAATAGTTAAGAAGACTGAAGAAGAATGACTGTCTTTGAATTGTGGTGCTGTAAATAATATTTAATATGTTGCAGACTGCCAAAAAAACAGATCATTTTTCTTAGAGTAAGTGCAGCCAAAATAATCTTGCAGTAAAGAAGGGTGAGACTTCTCATATATTTTGGGCATCTTTTCAGGAGAAGCTAGTCCGTGATTTAAGATATCATGTTTGGTCGATGAAAAGGAGGGGTATCTTTAAGGGGACAGACTGTCAAAGTAACTGGAACAATGGGCTGAAGCAGAGCAGAAATTGTGATGGTGGCTCTCTTCTGTTGTACATACTGTCATTAGGAGTAGGAAACAACAGCACCTAAAATGACATGCTATTTTTCTAGCTCTTCCTTTAAAAATTAAAAACTACATAAAGAAAGTCTGTGTAATTTTCACTGAAAACAATGACAGCCGCCTCTGTGGCTCAGTCACAAAATGGAGCAATGTTCACTCTCGGCAAACATTTGTAACATCATAAAGAACATCTGATTGGCGGAGCCCCAGCTGATCTCTCTGACAATGAACAAAATTGCAGCTCTAACACAATTATTTTTGGCTTGTTGATTATTTCAGTTATGTTTATGACTCAAGTATAGAAGGTTAAGGACTTTTGGGGTGTGTCTGTCAGCTGTAGCAATGAAGTTGACCAAGATAACTGCTTGGACAGATAGGACATCATGGTGGTCTCAAGTGTGCAAAGTATCTGTTTTCGGATGAGAATTTAAGAATCCTTTGCAAAATTGAGCCATCTGAAGTTCCAGGAGCACATTCAGTGACAGAAAACTTAAAACTCAGGGAAAACAGTAGCCGTTAGTTAGTCCATGATTTAGAAAAATTACCCACATTGTCCCAGATAAGGTGTTCTTCATCTTTCAGCTGGGACAGTGCATCTGTGAGGCCACTGTACCCATCCGCCCACCACGTGCCTCTCTGTCCTCAATCTCGGCAGGTCTCCCTAGTCTGCTCACTTTGGCTTTGGTAGCTCAAGTGCCCATACCACAGCACAACAGATAGCAGATCAGAGACAGCATGGTACCTTTCTAGGCATGGCAGACTGACCCTACAAGTCCATGTCCTGGTATGTCTGAAGATGCCTGCTGAAACTCAGCTTCTTGAACTTGAAATGGATCAGCCACCTGTCTCTGTTGAATAACAAACAGCTTGGGGTTTCTAGAATTTCCAGTTTCAGAGAGCAGTGACACGTCCCTCAAAATGCTAAGGATACGTAGAGTTTGTTTAAAAAGTGGCAAACATCAAATTAGGCAACCCCAACACTGAATAGAAGAGGAGACATAAGGCCAGACACGCAAATGTGCTTTAAAGAGGCCAATTGGCAGCATATACCTTCTCTATGGAGTGGCAGTCACACATGTCCTACAGTACGGGAAGGGCATACAGATTGTGTCTGCCTTCCTGCCTTCAGGCCACTCACTGAGTCAGGCACTACTTCCACCTCACAGGTGATCTCACTGAGTCTCTGAGAAGCCGTGGGATGGCACCCAAGCCAGAGCCCCCAAGAGGACAGAATGGGCGGCACATGCATAAATCATCCAGCACACCCTCTTTTCTACTTTCACAGTCTTTCAAAGGTTTCAATGCATTTCCATAAATAAGCTGGATTCTAGCCATCTAAGCCTATTATTTGGTTTCCCAGCTTACTGTTCATTTCAATTTTGTTTTTTTAATGACAATTTTCTCTGAAATGTCAGCCTTCCCATCTTCCCTAGCACCAGGATCCTCTCTCCTTCACCAGAGGCCATAAGCTCGTTCACATGGATGCTTTTGCCAATAATGTGTGCAGTATCTTTTGTCTCTCCTCTGAATTAAATGGTACATCACATCCCCTAAAAAAAAAAAGTGGTACATCGAAATCCTAGCCCCTGTACCAACAAACTTGACTTTTGGCCTTCAGGTCTTCTTTTGATCACATTAATTAATACCTCTCTGTTCTATGTGATACATTCTCTAATAGGGAACAACAGACCTCAAATCAGTCATGTATATAGAGAAGAGAATATGAAAAAATATATTTGCAAACCAAAGAACGCCAATAATACCATCAATCACCAGAAGCAAGGATTGAGGAGGAATGGGACAGTGCCTCTCTCACAGGCTTCAGATGGAATCAACAGGGCCAGCACTTTAATTTGTATTCCAGCCTTCAGAACTGAGGGAATGTCTGTTCTTTAAGGTCATTCCCTTTGAGTTATTTTGTTACAGAAGCCTAAGAAAACAACCTGGCCTCCCCTCTGTCGCACCTTCAACCTTATTCACCCTATTCCAATCAGGGTATACCAGAACTGTCAAGCTGAAAGAGCCATAAGGCAGTGAAGTTTGCACAGCAGAGGTGAGGGACTGACTGGGGTGGGACAGGAACTGGAAGCATGGAAAGAAGCACCTCCAGGGCTCTGCACAGCTAGCTTTCCTGTCTCACTCCCTGACCTTGCACCTTCTGCGTTCATTCTCACTTCCATAATTTCTTCCACATCTCCCAATTCAAATCCTGAAAAGTCCTGCTCTCAGGACCCTGATTAGCATCATTCTTCCCTGGCCATTTCAGGCTCATTCCAATACGTCTAAAGTCAGGCTACTAGACAGTCTAGACAAGAGACCGAGACGGTAAGGAGTTGTGTTACTAACACAAAAGCTGGCGGTTCAAATCTATCAGCTGCTCTGAGGGAGAAATATGGGCAATCTCCTCCAATGTTATTTAGCCTCTGAAAACTCACTGAAACTCAGCTATAAGTCAGTTACAACTCAATAGCAATGAGAGACTTTTGTGAGACCCTGGGGGCCCCCGATCCCAAATGATTCTTAGACACAGAATAACTAGTGCTATCAATCCAGAAAAGTAGCTAGAGGGTATCCTTTCCAGAGGTCGGGGTGTGGCTGGACAAGCATGCCAAAAGGCATGCTACACATAAGAAAACTGGAAAAAGAATCCTCGCTCTCATTCTCATCCTCTCTCTCCCTCTTCCCCACCCCCATCCTCTTTTTGTCTTTCTCTCTTTCTTAGGATTTTAGTAGAAGATGAAAGGGAAGTATATGGAATTCTTATCTATATGGATATGGTTCCAAGCACCAAAGATTTTGCTAAGAGTATAGTAGACCTTACTATTGCAAAGATGGTCCATTAAAACTCCTAAAGCACAGGAGTCTAAGGAAAACTTATAACATAGGAAGAAGAATAGAAAAGAACATGTGTGAGACAGCCTACATCACATTGTGTTGAAATAATCCACCCACTTACTTTGAGACATGTCCTCAGCAAAAATCATGGGTTTTTTTTTCTGGCACTCACAGGACCTTATACCAATATTCAGTTCATTCCTTTATCACCGTTTCCATGGATATGATTATGAATCCACATGAAATGGCATCATCAGTCTTTTTGATCATGATGTGGTCTGTTGGCTAAATTGTGAAGATTTCTGTTTTCTTTATTACTGACGTGTAACCCATACTGATTGGAAGCAGGAGTGACATCCACTTCCTAAACAACATGCCTCTGGAAAATCTATGCACTTTAATAAATGACAATAGTTATAGAAAGGCTTCCGGCCTTTTGTTCATAGGGTCACTATGAGTCATGCTTGACTTGAAAGCAATCAACATGTCCATACTGAAAGCTAAATACTTTGAAGTTCATCAGTAAGTGTTTCAAGTTTTCTTCATTTTCTACAAGAAGAGATTAAGTCACCTGCATATCATAGATTGCTGCTAGGTCTTTCCCAATCCTGATATCACCATTTTTCTTCCTATATCCAGCATCTCAGATTATCTGTTCAGCATACAGACTGAACAGGTACTGAGAAAGGATACAAACATGATGCACAACACTCTGATGTCAAACAATGCAAGATTTCCTTTTTCTGTCTGAATGACTGCTTCTTAGTCGATGTACAATTTATGCTTGAGAAAAAGAGTTTTCCAGAATTTCAATTTTTTTAGAGCCGCTGGTGAATTTGACCTGCCAGAGAGGTATGGCCTTTCAGCTAGCACCACATCTCTCTACGGGTTACACCACCAGAGCTAGCTAAATATATATTAAGTACAGAAGGGGATGAATAGCATGATATCACTAAAGAAAAGGAAGCTATACATAGGTTTACAAGAGATACAGGTAAACAATATTACAAAGATAATCCTGCAATATTAGCAACAGTAAATATTAATACACATGTATATATGGGAATCCCAGAATACTTAACTGTACTAATATAAAATCTATACTTAGACCAAGAAGCTGTTGTCCAAACTGAGCAAGAGAACAGTTGCTGCTGTTGCTGTTGTTATGTGCCATCAACTTGCCTGCAACTCATAGCAACCCTATGTAAAATGAGCCCTGCCCTATCCAGAGCCAGTCTCAATGACTCCGACACATCTACCATTACCCCAGTTACTGTGTCAATCCATCTCATCTAGGGTCTTCCTCTCTTCAGATGGTCTCTTCATCCTTCCAAGTATGATGTCCTTCTTCAAGGACTGGTCCCTCCAGGTAACATGCCCAAGCTATATGAGCTATAGTTTTAAAATCCTTGTCTCCAAGGAGAAACTTGGTTTCACCCTCTTCAAGACAGACCTGTTTGTTCTCTTGGCAGTCCATGGTATATTCAATACTCTTCTCCAGGACCACAATTCAAAGGCATCAATTCTTCTTCTGTCATCCTTAGTCATTATCTACCTCTCTGATGTATAGCAAGTAACTGTGAAGATCATGATCTGGATCAGGTGCACCTTAGTCCCTAGAATGACATACTCTTTAGCACTTTAGAGAGGTCCCTGACAGCAGACTTCCCCAACACATGGCTTAAAATCAGGAAGGGTGTATATCAGGGTGTTATCTTTTCCCATACCTATTCAATTTATCTGCTAATCGAATAATTCATGAAACTGGACTCTGTGAGGAAGAGTATGGCATCAAGATTGGAAGAAGACTCATCAACAACCTGCATTAGGCAGATGATGCAACTCTGCTTGTTGAAAGTGAGCAGACCATGAAATACTTTCTGAAGAAGACCAAGGACTATAACCTTTGGTATGGATTACATTTCACCATCAAGAAAACAAAGGTCCTCCCCACAGGACCAACAGTCAATATTATGATAGATGGAGAAAGGATTGAAGCTGTCAATTATTTCACCTTCCTTGGATTAACAATCAACACCCTTGGTACCAGTGTCCAGGAAATTAGGAGATGGATTGCATTGGGCAAGTCTGCTGTCAGGGACCTCTCCGAAATGGCGAAGAACAATAATGTCAGCTTGAAGACTAAGGTGTATTTGATTCAGGCCATAATCTTCTCAATCACCTGCTATGCCTCAGAGAGCTGGGCAATGAATAAGGATAACAGAAGAAGAGTTATGGTTCTGGGAAAGAGAATTGAACACACCATGGGCTGCCAAAAGAACAAACAGATATGTCTTAGAAAAAGTACAACCAGAGTGCTCCTTGGAAGCAAAGATGGCAAAGCTTCATCTTTTATACTTTGGACATGTAGCCAAGCAAGGCTATTCCTTGGAAAGGGCCACCATGCTTGGAAAGATGGAGGGTTAGTGAAAGAGAGGAAGACCTCTAATGAGAAGGATTGCTATGGTGACTTCAGCAATGGGCTTGAGTGTGTCAGAGATGATGAGGATGGCACATGATAGGGTAGGGTTTAGCTCCACTGTTTACAGGGTCATTATGAGTCATACTTGATGGTCCCTAACAACAGTAACAACAACATATATACATGCAGAGACATGAACAGATATGAGCATGTAAAAGAGACTATGACAATGTAGGGCTCTGGCAGATATTTCTACATTCATATTAGTATATGTTGTATATATATCCATGCATTGAATTTAGTAGGAGTTCTGGTGGCCTAAAGACGAAGGTGTTCTAGTGCCAACCCAAAGGTTTGAATCCACCAGCAACTCTACAGGAAAAGATAGACAATTTTATCTTTCTCCTGCAGAATGGCTGATAGGCTCAAACCATCCATCCTTCTGTTAGCAGCTCACACTTAA
Source organism: Elephantulus edwardii (assembly GCF_000299155.1). NCBI lineage: Eukaryota > Metazoa > Chordata > Mammalia > Macroscelidea > Macroscelididae > Elephantulus > Elephantulus edwardii. The sequence goes on from NW_006400176.1 coordinate 954,133, forward strand.
CACACAATGTGACTAGAACTCTATGTCTAATAATAAAAACCCACTGTTTGCAAATCAGTTTTGACTCACAGTAATTCTCCGTTTGCATTTCCGGGGTTGTACACCTTTACAGAAGGAGACTGTTATCTGTATCCCCTGCAGCAGCTGGTGGATTTGACCATGAATCTTTTGATTAGTTGCAGAGGTGCACAGTACATAACACACTATACCACCAGAGTTCCTTTGTGCAATAGCAGGAGGACAGAAAATAAACAGTATATAATTGATGGAAAAAAAGATAACTGATGACAAATAATGTCTGAATAAGGAAGGCCAAAGAAGAACTGATGCTTCTAAATTGTGTTGGCAAAGAATATGGCAGATACCATGGACTGTCAGAAGAACAAACCTGTTTTGGAAGACAGAGTGCTCCTCAGAGGTAAGGATGGTAAAACTTCATCTCACATACTGGGGCATGTTGTCAGGAGGAGTTTATCCTTGGAAAAAGACATTATACTGGGAAAGGTCAGTGAAAAGAGAGGAAGACTCTAAATGAGATGGGCTGAAATATTGACTACAACAATAAGCTTGAGTATGACAGATTTTAGCAATGGCAAAGGATAGGAAAGCTTCAGATCTGTTGCTCACACAGTCACTCAGAGTCATAGTTGATTCAATGGCACCTAACAACAACAACGTCTGAAGTGCTAAGGCTAATAGTTTTAGAATTAATGGAAAATGTAATTTCTCTACTTTGGGAAGCATCAAAATTTGACTCCTGACAGTATTATTCTCTTACCTTCCCAAATATCAGGGAAGGTTTAGAGGTCTATATTCTCTACATTGGCAATAGCATAGTTATGTATGGTGTTAATCATGTAGACTGGTTCCTTGAGTACCACTGACTTCTAATCCACAAGGACACTGGGCTCCATTTCCCTAGCTTCCGTGCAGCCAAAATCCACAAATCACTTATTCCCATGGTCAATAAATCCATGTACTTCAAAAACTGACAGGTAGAGAAAGATGAAAATATTTAGAAGCATCAACTAATTATGTGCCTAATGCTGATGCCACTTTAGCAGTGCAAGATAGCAAGGGTGGATACTTTCTCTCTTTATGTTCCAGTACAGGAGGTGGAGAACTTGCACACAGGGCAGGCCACAGCAGGCTAGCTGGGGTAAAAGCTTCACCAACCCTCATTCCTCAAGATTAAGAATTTCCAACTTTTCAGTTGCTAGACTGTAAGCATGATGGATGTAGGATTGGGCAAGGCTTCGATCGGTTACACACAGGCTCACTGTAGGTCAGAGTTGACTCAGCAGCACCTCAACAGTAACAACATCATGGCCTTGGGAATACCGAAAAGCTGACAACTGTTAACATGAAATTATTTTTTAAGTTGAATACTTAAAATTTTTTTTAAAAAATCTTATATTTTTCCAAGTAAATTGTTCCAAAATACAGTTTGGGTAATTGGATTTGCATACAAGAAGTTTACAAGAGAATACAAAAAGCTTGTGAACCACAAGCTAACCTACCAAGTAAGTGCACACAACCACCATGTGCTGAAGACAAAATTAGATGTTTATGAAAACATCTTATACTTTATGAAACAGGCAATAACAAGCTGTATGTGCTTTGATTTCCTTACATGTAAAGTGAGGTGAATAGAAATACCAGTCTTAGAGAGCAGTTGTGAAATTAAAAATAAATAATATATAGCTTCTCGTAATCTGTGAAAAAATTCTTATTAATGGACTTGTTTAGCAATTGTAGCTGTAAATTAAAATCTGCTAGTGGTCTAAAGCAGAAAATACTCATTCAAAGTTTTAATGACTAATGTCCATAGGGCATGTAGCTCTCAGAGCTACCAGAAGTCACTCACAGTGTCAGAAAACCATGACTCGGCAGGTACAGGACCAGGCTGCTGAGGAGGAAATGTGGACAGATGTCCTGTGGAACTGCTTGCCTTACCTGAAAGGCTGCCATGTTATAGAATGGCCTAGATGTGTCCTATCCCCCTAAAATTTGTGACTCATGATCACCATCCACTGGGTTCCCATGACTGTAATGCAGAAGGAAGCTTCTCATCTTCCTCCAGAGGCTGGTGGGTTCAAAGCACAAACCTTGGGGTTAGCACACTTGCTTTAGACAATGAATGGATTTGAACTTACTGCTGTAATCACTAAATCATTCCATTAATAAGAACATTATGCCACCAGGACTCCTTTTTGTTCTCTGGGCTTGGCAAATCTAACAGAAGAGTTTTTATAAATAAAAAAGAGTTTTCTAAAATAAGAGATATAACTAAAAGAAACACCAATCCTCAATGAATCAAGGAGCTGGACATAACCACAAAACACAACTACTGTCTACCAGAACAAATTAATCAGGAATGGGCACAGTAGCCAGTATCTATCTACTTTCTAACCCTAAGAGGGAGAAATCAGACCACACTGTGAAGGATGTAAGGAGGGCTTGACCCTGATTCTGCCTGGGCATGAAATATCAGATGAACAGAAAGCAGCATCATTGATCAGTCTATTAGGACTGGCCACGTGCCCAGTTCAAAGGAAGGCAGCAAACCTAAGAGAGAGATACAAATGCTGTGAGCAACATACAAACAGTAAAACCTGAGGAACACTAAAACCCCCTTGAGCATTTTAAATAACAAATCAAATCTGAATCAAGTATACACCCTGCTCTAGCTTCACCTCCTACTATTTTTTTTTCCATAAAATTGGTCATATTGTTCATAGGGTTCCTATGAGTAGTCTATGACTAGACGGCACTTAACAACAATAACAACAACAACAACAACTATGTTGGCCTAGTTGGTGGAGCTTTCCGATTAAAACAAGCTTGGAGGCAGGAGTGGCATCCACTTCTGAAATGGCTTGCCTCCGGGAACTATGAACAGTGATCAGGTCTTTCGTTCAATGGGTTGCTATGAGTTGTCTATGACTTGACGGCACTTAACAACAACATATTTGAGGAAACATCAAACTGCCTTCCAAAATGGTTGCACCATTTTACAATTCCACCAACAATGTATGAGAGTTCCTATCCAGCCACATCCTCTTTAGCATTTATTACTTGTTGCCCTGCTAAATTTTGCCACTGCTACTGGGGTAACGTGGTATCTCATTGTGGTTTTGATTTGCATTTCTCTTATTACCAAAGATTTTTGAGCATTTCATCATGTGTCTGTTGGCCATCTGAATGTCCTCCTCTGTGAAAAGTTTTTCCATGTCTCTTGCCCATTTTAAAACTGGATTATCAGTCTTTTTCTTCTAGAGGCCCAGGAATATTCTGTAAAATTTCTTTATAAGACCCTTGTCTGAGATGATATTGTCAAATGTTCATCCTCAGTCAGTAGGTTTCCTTCTCATACTGTTGGAAAACGGGGTGGTTTGGGGTTGGTTTTTTTTTTGGGTTTTTTTAATTTTTTTTAATTAATTTTAATGAAGGTTTACAGAGACTTAGGGTTTTCAGTCATTAATTGTCGTACTTTTCTCCCTACCCACACCCTCACCCCAATTCACTCTTCTCCTTGAAAAGAAAGAAAACCTCTTCAATTGTTATGCAATTCCTCCCCCCAAGTACACTCCACTATGCAGCCTTCACTCTGAATTTCTGCAATGACAAGAACACCCATTCAAGTATCCCTTTAAAACAGTTCTCTCCCTCATCTGTTTCAATGCAATATACATCATTCTTCCCCTCCTTTTCTGTCTTCGCTCAGCCCTAATGTCAGTCTCGTTTTACAACAGTGGCCCTATGCAATATTTGTCCTTTTGTGACTGAGATATTTCACTCTGCATAATGTCCTCCAGAATCACCTATTTTGAATAAATATTTCATGAGTTCCTTGTTTTTCAATGCTGCATAGTATTCCATTGTGTGAATATACCAGAGCGTCTCTGTCCATTCCTTTGTTGATGGGCACTTGGGTTGTTTCCAAGTCTTTGATATTGTGAACAAAGCCACAATAAATATTCATGTACATATATCTGCTTGGATGACAGTTATGGTTTCTTTAGCGTAAATTCCCACTAGTGGAATTGCTGGGTCAAATGGTATGTCTATTTGCGACTTTTTGAGAAAGTACCATGCAGCCTTCCATAGTGATTGCACCATTTTACACTTCCACCAACAGTGAGTAAAACTTTCTCCACAACTTCATCAGCATTTGATGTTTGCTGTTCTGCTAAATTTTGCTACGAGCACCAAGATTTAATCTTTAGAATGCTCCATTCATCAATTTTGTCCTCTTCAGATTGTGCATTTCTGGCTGTATTTGGCAGTCTCTTTATACTGTATATGAACTTTATGGGTTTGGGCTTTATTCTCAGGACTCAGAAAATCCCTATGACCCAGTTATTCCACTGCATGGAATATAGCCTGAGAAAATGAGAACTGATGCACAAACAGACACTTGTACACCAGTGTTCATGACAATGTTATTCACCATCGCAAGAACAGGGAAAGAGCCCAAATGTCCAACCACAATAGAATGGATTGAGAAATTATGATACATTGACAAAATGGAATACTATGCAACATGCAGGATTAATAAATTTGTAAATTACTGCCTAACATGGAAGGGATTGGAGAGCATAACACTAAGTGAACAAACTCAGTCTCATAAAGACGAATAAGTATGAGAATGAGTACGAAGGTCTAAAGGGGGGATGAAGGTGTTGTAATCATAGAGTCGCACAATTTGATGAGTGTTGGGAGGGAGAAGTTGGCAAAGGCAAGGGGAAAGATTGGGTGTGAAAACAATGTATATGAACTTGGTAAGTAAACCAGTAGAAATTTTTTTTAAAAAACGGAAAATATCAAACAATGATTATTTTTTTTTTTACAAACAATGATTTTATAAAACATTTCTATGTGCATGGAACTTTCTCCAGAATAGATCACATTTTAGGTCACAAGGCAAGCATCAATAAATTAATAAATTAAGAAACACAGAAATGAAACAAGGTATCTTCTCAGACAACAATGCTACAAAATGAGAAACTAATAAGAAGAAGATAAAGGAGAAAAATCCCACATATTTGGAAACTAAACAAGGCCTTGCTTGAACATGACTGGGTACTAGAAGACATAAAAAAATGAAACTGAAAAGTTTCTTGAAACAAATGAATATGAAAACGCCACTTACCAAAACTGCTGAGAAACAAAGCAGTAATGAGAGTTCAATTTATAGCAATACGCAAACACATCAAAAGGCAGGAAACATGAACATTGACTCTCTAACCCAGTATCTCAAAAAAAATTGAAAAAGAACAGCAAGAAAACATGACACCCTCTTAAAAAAACCTGAAATTATAAAAATTAGAGCAGAAATAAATGAAATAGAAAACAGAAAAACAACTGAAACCATCAACAAAACTAAGAATTGGTTCTTTGAAAGATCAATAAAATCGAGAAACCAGTAGCTAAACTAACAACAAAAAAAGGAAAAGACACAAATAATGCAAATAAGAGAAAAACAGGCAACATCACAACAGAACCAATAAAATAATAAGGCTAACATTGGAATACTTTGAAAAATTATTTTTTGAAAAAAAATATGAGAACATATACGAAATGGACCATTACTTAGAAATGCATAACATACAT
>NW_006400176.1:966450-967616 GCF_000299155.1 Elephantulus edwardii
CTGGGCAGCTTAGAAGCCAGTCTCAGACCCTCCCATCTTCCCAGACCCTCCCGTCTTCCCAGGTAATCGAAGATGCAAAAATCGCGCGGCATTCGCTCCGGCAGGCTGCTCAGAGAAGGGGTTAAGGTGACCGGCTAGCTGAAAGCTGGGCAGCTTAGAGGCCAGTCTCAGACCTCTTATGAACATAGATCCAAAAATCCTGAATAAAATACTGGCCAACAGAATCAATGGTACATCAAAGAAATAATTAATTATGACAAAGTGGCATTCATAACAGGTATGCAAGGATGGTTCAACATAAGGAAAACAATCAATGTAATTCATCATATTAACAAAGCAAAGAACAAGAACCATATGATTCTATCAATTGAAGCAGAAAAAGACTGACAAAAATCCAACACCCTTTTATGATTAAAACACTCAACAAAGCAGAAATAGAAGGGAATGTCTTCAACATAGTAAAAAGTATATAGGAACACCCAAGAGCCAACATGGTTCTCAATGGAGAAAGATTAAAGGCCTTCCCTTTAAGAACAGGAATGAGGCAAGGATGCCAACTAAAACCTCTCCTATTCAATATTGATTTGGAAGTCTTACCAATAGCAATAAGGCAAGAGAAGGAAATAAAAGGTACCCAGATTGGAAAAGAGGAGGTAAAACTATCTCTCTACACAGATGATATGACAGTATATTTAGGAAACCCTAAAGATTCAGCAAGAATATTACTGGCCATATTTGACCAATTCAGCAAAGTAGCAGGATAAAAAAAAGCAACATACCAAAATCAATTGGATTTATCTACAGTGACAAAGAGAATACAGAGCTGGAGCTAAGAAAAACAATATGCTTCACAATAGCTAATCACAAGATTAAATACTTTGGAGTAGTCCTAACCAGAAGCAAAAAGGATCTATTCAAAGAAAATTACAAAACATTACTACAAGAAACAAAAGAAACCTTGAGAAGTAGAAGAATATTCCTTGCTCACGGATAGGAAGACTCAATATTATGAAAATGACAATACTACCAAAGGTAAGTTACACATTCAATGTAATCCCAATACAAACACCAATCTCATTCTTCAGCGAGATGGAAAAGGCAATCTCTAATTTCATTTGGAATGGAAAGAGTCCCTGAATAAGCAAGGTACTCCTTAAAAATAGAAA
>NW_006400176.1:968967-970734 GCF_000299155.1 Elephantulus edwardii
TGATGCTGCCAATTGGTCCAGTGGTGAGACTCTTTGTCTTCTTGACATTGAGCCTCAATCCATATTGGAGGCTGCAGTCCTTGACCCTCTGCAGCAAGCGTTTCAGCTCACCCCAGTAAGAATAGCAAAATGTAGTAGAACAGCAAACAACAAATGCTGTTGAGGTTGTGGAGAAACTGGAACCCTTATTCACTGCTGGTGGGAGTGTAAAATGGTGCAACCACTATGGAAGTCTGTATGGTGCTTTCTCAAAAAGTTGCAAATAGAAATATCATTTAACACAGCAATTCCACTACTAGGAATATACCCCAAAGAAACCATAACTGCCACCCAAGCAGATGTATGCACATGCATGTTGACTGCAGCTTTGTTCACAATTACAAAGAGTTGTAAACAACCTAAGTGCCCATCAACAAATGAATGGATAGAGAAGCTCTGGTATATTCACACAATGGAATACTATGCTGCATTGAAAAACAAGGAACTTGGCCTCGCAGTTGCACCAGCTGCTGAGATGAACACTTCAGTGGGGCAGTCTCCACATATCATGGGGAGACAGATGCTGCTGTCTTTGATTGGCCTTGGCCCTCACAGCTCTAAAAGAAGCAGGATCTTAATAAACTCTGTGAGCTGAAGTCCAAAGCACGGCAGATTATGAACCAGTTTGGCCCCTCAGGCCTAATCAATCTCTCCATTTCTCATCCGTATAACTGGAACCAGCCAGCGCCCCTCCACAAGGCTCCATGGCCAATAATAGCACTACTGTGACAAAGATACCAGGCACTCCTGGCACAGGAGGTCGACTCAGTCCTGAAAACAACCAGGTATTAACGAAGAAGAAATTGCAAGACCTGGTAAGAGAAGTGGATCCCAATAAACAGTTGGATGAAGATGTAGAGGAAATGCTGCTACAGACTGCTGACGAGTTCATCAAGAGTGTGGTGACAGCAGCCTGCCAGCTTGCTAGGCATCACAAGTCCAGCACCCTAGAGGTGAAAGATGTCCAGGTGTACCTAGAGCGCCAGTGGAACATGTGAATCCCAGGTTTTGGCTCAGAGGAAACTCGACCCTACAAAAAAGCTTGCACCACAGGAGCTCACAAACAGAGAATGGCATTGATCCAGAAAACAACCAAGAAATAACATATGGAGAGGTCAGGAAATGGACAACAATACATTTAGAGATGTTTGAGCTGAGGCCTCAGCCATCTCATCCGTGCAGTTGTTTTGTTTTGTTTTAATGCTTTACAGAGAAGCATATATTTTTTTACTAACAGTGCAGTTATATCTATAATGACTGAGAGGATCTGCCAAAAGAATAAAGCCTCCTACCCCAACTTCCAGTCCCTCTTGCTTGCCATCTCAAAGAGGAGGAATATATCTTCCAGAGAAGATTTTTCTTTGTGGTTTATTATATAAGTGATTGAATACGGAACAAAGCATTATGGTCTTTTTGGTGAGACAGTATTAGCAGTACATACAGGGGGTTTTGTTTCCTCCTCTCTTCACAAAAAAAAAAAACCAAACCAAAAACAAACAAACAAACAAAAACACACCAAAACCAACCAAACAAAAAAAAAAACCCAAGAAACTCATGAAACATTATTCAAAATGGATGACTTGGGAGGACATTATGCAGAGTGAAATACCTCAGTCACAAAAGGACAAATACTGTATAATGCCACTGTTGTAAAACAAGACTGAAATCAGGGTTTGGAGGAGAATGAGAAAGATGGGATAAATTATGTATACTGCATAGAAACAGATG
>NW_006400176.1:972404-973601 GCF_000299155.1 Elephantulus edwardii
TGAGTTTATCAACAAAAACATAAATACAAGATACAGAAGATGCTCGACATCGGAAGTGAAAACTTGGCCAGGTGCTGATAGTAGAATAGACCATCAAGTACTGATATGCAAGTTCAAGCTGAAGCTAAAGAAAATCAAATCAAATCCACATGTACCAAAGTCTGACCTTTAGTCTGTCCCATGAGAATTTTAAGTCCAACCTCGGAACAGATCTGAGGCCTTGAATATCAATGAGCAAAGACCAGATGAGCTGTGGGAGGATAGATTAAGAGTATCATTTATGAAGAATGTAAAAAGTCATTACAAAAAGGAGGGGGAAAGCCAAGATGAATATCAGAAGACTGAATACTGCACTAGAGCAGAGGAACACAAAAGCAAAGGGGGAAAATCAAGAAGGAGCTGGACAGAAGATTTCAAAGGGCAGCACATGAAGACAAAGCAAATCGTTATAATGAAATAGGCAAAGAGCTGGAGTCAGAAAATCAAAAGGAACAAATTCACTTGACATTTCTTAAGCTGAAGGAACTGAAGAACAAGTTTAAAGTTTGAGTTGCAATACTTAAGGATAGTGAAGGCAGAATGTTGAATGATCCAGGACATATTAAAAGAAAATGGAAGGAGTATAGAGTCACTATAACCAAAAAGAATTGGCTGACACAGAAGAATTTCATGAAACAACATATGACTAAGAGGCAATGGTGACAAAGGAGGAAATTCAAGCTGCTCTGAAGGAACTGGCAAAAAACCAAGGCCCCAGGAACTGATGGCATACCAATTAACATATTTCAGTAAAGAGATGTTGCCCTGGATGTGCTCACTAGTTTTTTCCAAGAAATCTGGAGGACAGCTGTTTGGCCAACTGAATGAAAGAGATCTATTATTCCCATTTCAAAAAAGAGGTACCCTGACAGGATATGGAAATTATCAAACAACATCACTAAAATCTCACACAAGGAAGATCCTACTGATGATTATCCAGAAACGACAGGAATAGTAGTACATCAACAGAGTACTGCCAAATGTGCAAGTTGGGGAGTCGTGGCACAAGAAACATCACAGACAACATTAAATGGAAGTTGGCTGAAAGCAAGAGTAACAGGAATGTCTATCTGTGTTTCACTGACTATGCAAAGGCATTTTACTGGGTGGATCACAACAAATTGTTACTAAACTGGAGAAAAATAGGAATCCCAGAAT
>NW_006400176.1:974381-983538 GCF_000299155.1 Elephantulus edwardii
CACAAGACGTAGGGGTTCAACTATGTCATTTGTTGTTCTTAAGTCCTGGAGCAAATTCCATCTACCCCTGGGTTGTTTTACAACTTGGAAGTCTGCATGCAAGGCAGAGGTGAAGTAAGGAACTGCTTATGAGGTTTTCTGTCAATTCCAACAACTAAGAAATAGTGAGAAGAGTTGGGACCTCATATCTTTTCAATCTATATACAGAACAGATCATTCAGAAAGCTAGACTTTATGAGGGGGAATGTGGCAGCAGGATTGGAGGAACATTCTTTTTTTTCTTTTGCTTGTTTGAACTGATCCAAGGACATGAGGCATTTGCTAAAGAAGGTTAAGGACTGTAGTTATCAATATGTACTGAAGATCAGCATGAGGAAACAAAGTTTCTCACCACTGAGCCAACTGGCAGCTTCGTGATAGTAAGAGAAGAGATTGAGATTGTTAACAACTTCAGCTTGCTTGGTTCCACAATCAACACTTTGGGCACCAGCAGTCAGGAAATCAGAAGATGAATTGCACCGGGGAAGTCTGCTGTCAGGGACCTTTCTAGAGTACTGAAGAGCAATGATGTCAGTCTAGAGACACCTGATATAGGCCATCACTTGCTATGTGTTGGAGAGCTGGGCAATGACAAAGAATGAAAGAAGAAATATTGATGCCTTTGAGTTGCGGTGCTGGGGAAGAGTGCTGAACATACTGCAGACTGCCAGGAGAACAAACAAGTTGTCCTGGGAGGGTGAAAACAAGCTGCACCCTGGAGGCAAGAATTTTGATGTTCCATCTCACATGCTTTGTTCACGTGACCAGGAAGGACCAGTTCTTGGAGAAGGACATCATATTTGAAATTGTGGAGGGACAGCACAGTAGAGGAAGACTCAGGATAAAATGGACTGACTCAGTGATTGGAGAAATGGGATTAGGTCTGTCAGAGACAATGAGATTGGCTTAGGACAGGGCAAGGTTCAGACCTAACGTAGTACACAAGTCACTATGAGTTGCAGGCAACTCGATGGCACATTACAACAACAGCTCTACAAATATGCTCATGATAGATTGAATAGGTATGGAGAAAGGATACAACACTGACACACACCTTCCTGATATTAAACCATACCTTTGTTCTGTTTGGAATAACAGCTTATTGGTCTAAGTATAGGTTTCACATGAGCACAAGTAAGTGTTCTGGGACTCCCATTCTTCTTAATGTTATCTATATGAAGAAGAATACAGCATCGGGGTTGAAGGAAGACTCATCAACAATCTGTATTATGCAGATGACACAACTTTGTCTTCAAAAAGTGAAGAGAACTTGGAAGCACTTACTAAAGATGATCAAAGACTATATATATAGTTGTCAGTATGGGTTACACCTCAATAAGAAAATTTTAAAATATCCTTACCACTGAGAAAATAGGCAACATCACAATGATGAAGAAATGACTGAATTTGTCAGTGATTTAATTTTATTTGCCTCCACAGTCAACACCTATGACAGCAGCAGTCAAAAAAATAAAAAGATGTTTTACTGGGAAAATCTGTTGTCAAGGACCTCTTTAAAGTGCTAAAGAACATCTGTTTAAAGACCAAGGTATGCCTGATCCAAGCTATGGTATCTTTAATTGACTCCTATGGCCTAGTGATAAGAAATTGAAGCAATCCCAAAGGTACGTGCCTGAAATCCACCAGCTACTCCCTAGGAAAAAATGAACAATACTGTCCCGTGCTATTTACTGCCTCTAAAAATGCACTGGAGGCTCATCTATGTGTCAGTTCAGCAAAAAACATGCATTTGAAAGGGGGCTAATGAATGAGGACCATAAAAGAACTGATGGTTTTGAATCTTTGGTGTTGGCAGAGTATTGAATTACCATGGACCACCATAAGACCAAACAAATCTATCTTGGAAAAAATGCAACAAAGGTGCTCTACAACACAAGCATGGTGAAACTTTGTCTCACACACTTTGGACTTGTTGTCAGGAGGAGATGGTCCTCTGAGAAAAACATCATGCTAGGACAGATGGAGGGTCACAGAAAGAAAAGACCCTTAATAAGATGGACTGACACAAAGGCTGTGACAGATGGAAACTGGATGGTGGAGATGGTGAGGACAGTGCCAGAGAGGGCAAGGTTCCGATCTGCTGTCCTCAGTGTCGCCACGAGTGGTGCCTACTAGAAGGCACCGAAAAACAACATAACTCTGCAAGTGCAAAGTATGTGAGCCATTTCTTTGAAATGAATCAATATCTCTCTCTCCCTTTCTTCCTCCCCTCAACCATATGAGGTGTGTGTGTGAGAGAGAGATATCCACGGGTTTGCTTCTCTTTCTAGAAGCAGTCCCAGTCTAAGTCCAACTATTAACTCCTACAAACATCTACAGGCCATTCCTCTCTACAGGTGACATCATGAAGCAACTCCATACCAATTCTCCACACAACACATGCTAACTTTCCTTATATTTCTTCTGAGATTGGTTACTGTTTCTGAATATTAAGAATGCCAAAGATAAAGCAAAGTTTCTTATTCTTAAATTTTAAGTAAAATTTTAATTGTGATTTTAACATTTACAGAGAAGTTAGATTTTCATTCATTCATTGTTGAACACTTTACCCCTCCCACCTTTCTTCCTCTCACATTTAGCTTTTCTTTTAAAATATTCATTCACTGTTATACAGTTACCTACCTCCCCCATCCCTAGTCCTCTCTGCAATGATATACCCCTTCTTCGAGGCCCTGTTATATTACAGGTCAAAGAGTGTTGAGAAGAGAATAGAATAATGACCATTGCATTGGAACAATTGAAAGAAATGTCTAAAAGGAATATATGATTAGGCATTATACATACAAGAATGCAAGTTTTAATCCACTGTCATGTTGGCCATTGTGACTCATATCACCACTAAGGACAAGGAAGAAATGCCCACAGGGTTTCTGGGGCTGAAAATATTTATGGGACTTGACTAGTTCATCTTTCAGCTTTGGAGGAACTGGGAGGTTCAAACTGCCAAGCTTTCAGTTACCAATATGATGCCTAACCAGTGCATTTCTAGGTTCCCTATGTAAAAGTATTAAATTTTGTATACACACACACATATAAACACACCCATATACATATACAAACACACTTATATACATATATATCTGATGGCCTAGTGGCAAGAATCTGTGCTGCAATCCCAAAGGCACATAGTTCAAATCCCACTCACTGCACCATGGGAGAAGGATGGGCAATCTCCTCCCAAGCAATTAACTGCCCGTGAAAACCCGCCAGAGGGCCATCTATGGGTTGGTTGCAACTCAACGGTATACAACAGCAACATATAAATTCTTTTATGCAAACTGTAACTATTGAAGAAGAAAGCCAGATTGGCAGGACCCATGCCTCCTCAGGGGATGGTTCTGCTTATACTCCCAGGCATAACTAGTATCCTGCCACTCTGCTATTGTAGCCACAGCTTGCATGGCTTGGTGCCTTCTCTCCTCCCCTCATATGTTGTTGTTTATTGTTGTTATGTCCCATCGAGTTGCCTGTGATTCACAGCAAACCTATGTTTAATAGCCCTAAATTCTGCTCTATCCCTTGCCAATCTAATTGTCTTTGACACGTCATTCCCATTGACCTGGTGACTGAATCAATCCATCTCATTGAGGGTCTTCCTCTGCTGCACTGTCCCTCCACCCTCCCAAGCAGCATCGCTTTCAAAGGATTGATCCTGCCTTGCAACATGTCGAAAGTATGTCAGACGGAGCTTCAGAAGCCTTGCCTCCAAGGAGCAGCGTGTCTCCTGTCCAGGTCGAACTTGTTGCTTCTCCTAGCAGTCTATGGTATATTCAACACTCTTCTCCAGAACCACAGCTCAAAGGCACCAATTCTTCTACCATCCCTAGTCATTGTCCAGCTCTATGACACACAGCAAGTGATTATAAAGACCATAGCCTGTATCAGGTGCACCTAAGTCTCCAGAGTGACATCGTTGCTCTTCGGTACTTTGGAGAGGTCACTGACAGCAGACTATCCCAACTCAATACGTCTTTTAATTTCCTGGCTACTCTACCAAGTGCATTGATTGTAGAGTCAAGCAAAGTGAAGCTCTCAACAATCTTAGTCTCTTGACCATGATGCTGCCAATTGGCCCACTGCTTGATGTTGAGCTTTAATCCATATTGAAGGCTGCAGTCCTTGACCTTCTGCAGCAAGCTCTTCAGGTCCTCCTCAGTTTCAGCAAGCATGGTTGTCATGCAGAGCACATACAGTGAAGCCAGAGGTCAGGGTTGATACCCACCTCCTCCATCAAACTCAAAACTCACTTTAATGCAAATAAAAATCACAATGAGAAAACGCCAAATTGTCTTCCAGAGTGGTTGCACCATTTTACAATCCCACCAAAAGTGTATGAGAGTTCTCAACTCTCCAAATCCTCTCTAACATTTATACTTGTTGCCCTGCTAAACTTTGCCACTGCAACTGGGGGGGGGGAGATGGTATCTCATCGTGGTTTTAATTTGCATCTTTCCTATTGCCAGTGATTTTGAGCATTTATTCATGTGTCTGTTGGCCACCTGAATGTCTTCCTCTGTGAAAAATGCCCCCATGTCTTTTTCTCATTCTGTAACTGGATTATCATTCTTTTTCTAGTGGAGGCCCAGGAGTATTCTGTTAATTTTTGTTATGAGACCACTGTTCATAATAGTATTGCAAAATGTATGTTCCCAGTGGGTAGGCTTTCTTTTCACTCTGTTGGAAAAAGTTTTTGATTAATACAGAGATTTAATCTTCAAAAGGTCCCATTCATCAATTTCATCTTCTCCAGACTGTGCATTTCTGGCTGTACTTAGCAGTCTCTTTATACCATAGGGTAAGCATTCTAAGCTTGATCTCAGTTTGTCTCTTATGAACTTCATTATTTGGGGCTTTACTCCCAGGTGTCCTATCCATCTTCAGGTTATTTTTGTGTATGGTGTGAGATGTGGATCCTGTTTCAGATTTCTGCAGGTAGTAGTCCAGTTTTGCCAGCACCATTTGTTGAAGAGGTTGTCATTTTCTCATTGGACAGGTTTTATTTCCTTGTCGAATATCAATTGACCACAGATAGCTGGGTCCATTTCTGGGTTTTCAATTCTCCATATGAACCAGCTATCCCACTACTAGGAATATATATACCCCCAGGAAATTAGAACTGAGACACAAACAGAGATTTGTACAACACTGTTCATAGCAGTGATATTCACCATTACAAGAACATAGAAAGAGCCCAAATGTCCAAATACAACCTAATGGATTGAGAAATGGTGGTAGATTTACACAATGAATTCATGGAATACTATGTAACACTCAGGAGCAATTTTTGAAAAATACTACAAAACTTAGAAGAGGCTGAAAAGCATTATACTGAGTGAAATAATGCAGTCTCAAAAGAACAAATACCACAAAAGAGTTGTCGTTGTTGTTGTTGTTGTTGTTGTTGTTGTTGTTGGGTGCCGTCGCATCATAGGCGACTCATAGCGACCCTATGAACGAGCGGCCTGAGCATTACAAGAGTAGATTGTAAAAATAGAAGGTTAACTAGTAAAATATGTACAGGAACTCAAGGGGGCAGAGCGAGTGAACAGGTGAAAATAGGTAGGGGTGAAACCAAAGGGCTGCAGTTTGGTGGGTGGAGGGAGGCTGAGAAGCAAATGGGAAGGATCTGGGAGAAAAGATGGCATAATGATCAGCAAAGTCCAAAGGTGATTAATTCTCTCAAACATAAGAACTATAGCCTTCAATATGGATTGAAGCTCAACATCAAGAAAACAAAGATTCTCACAACTGGGCCAACTGGCAGCATCATGATGGATGATGAAGAGATTGAGATAGTTGACAGCTTCAGTTTGCTTGGCTTTACAGTCAACACTCTTGGTACCAGCAGCCAGGAAATTAAAAGATGAATTGCACTGGGAAAGTCTGCTGTCAGAGACCTCTCCAAAGTACTGCAGAGCAACGATGTCACTCTGGAGACTAAGGTGCGCCTGATACAGGCCATAGTCTTTGCAATTACTTGCTATGTTTCAGAGAACTAGAGATGATAGGAGAGTTGATGCTATGGTGCTGGAGAAGAGTATTGAATATACCATGGACTGCTAGGAGAACAATCAAGTTCATCATAGAGAGGGTGAAGCCAGGCTGCTCCTTGGAGGCAAGGATTCTGAAGCTCTGTCTGACATACTTAGGAAACGTTGCAAAGTGGAATCAGTTCTTGGAGAGGGATGTCATTCTTTGGAGGGTAGAGGGACAGCACAGGAGAGGAAGACCCTCAATGAGATGGATTGGTTTAGTCACTGGGGTAGTGAGGATAGGTATGTCAGAGACAGTAAGATTGGTAATGGATAGCCAAGGTTTAGGGCTTGTTGTACATAGGGTTGCTATGAGTTGCAGATGACTCGATATAACAACATCATCAACAATAACAACAACAATGCATGAGAATGACTGTATGAAACATATAAGAATATTGTAAAACACAAGGAATACAAAATTTGTAAGCAAATCAATTAAAAAACATAAAACATAATTGAAAAATTCTCAAAAACATAATGTATATGAATGAAACATAATCTAAAACAATTATTATATGAAAACCAATAAAAAATATTTTTAAAAAACTCACAACGAGATACCATCTCATCCCAGTAGCAGTGGCAACTTTTAACAGGATAGCAAGTAATAAATGTTGGAGAGGCATTAGGAATGAGCTGAACATCTATCTTCAGTAGAGTGAAGCCAGGGCTCATGTTTCAGTACTACTGTGTTCAAAGAAAAACCCAGTTCAGAATGGAAATTCATGGTTCTCATTTCCTTGCTACACTCTCTTTGTACATGGTTGCTCTCTGATGCCAGGTGTGAAACCATGAAGAGGAAAGGGTGAACATTACAAAGAAAAGGCTGCAGGAGGTAACCAGAGCCCACGACAGAGGGAGTAAAAAGGCCAATATGGAAGTATTTGGGCAGTCTCGTGCATAATTTATAGTTTCTGAAAACCCGCTGGGCCTCAACTGGTTGAGTTGGTTATGAAATACCCAAAATGACGTGATTCTTTTTAAATAAAATTTTTATTTTATACTAGTTTACTTACAAAGTATGTATACATCATTTTTTCACACCGGATCTTTCCCATTTTCTTTACCCACCCCTCCCCCTCTACTCATCAAATCGTGCAACCCTTTGATTGCCTCCCTGAGCATCTTCACCCTACCCTGTACTCCTACCACCCCCTTGGATCCTCACACACATTTTATTAGTTATCTTTTCTTTTAAAAAAAATTTGGCATTTTAAATAAAGTTTACAAAAAACCTAAATTCCCATTCATTCATTGTTGCACATTTTGCTCCCTATCCACCCCAAGTTTGCTTTTCTCTTTAAATAGATTCTTTCATTGTTGCAAAATTACCTGCCCGCCCCTCTCCCTGCATCCCAGTCCACTTTGCTATGCACTTCTTATTCTAGACTAAGTGTGCTCTGCTTCAGAGTTGGACAATGACTAAGGATGACAGAAAAAGAAGAGATGCCTTCGAGTTGTGGTTTGGAGAAGAGTCTTGAACATAACATGGGCTGTGAAGAAAACAAATTGGTCTGTCTTGAAGAGGGTTAAACCAAGTCTCTCCTTGGAGGCTAGAATTTGGATGCGCCACCCCACTTACTTTGGACTTGTGGCCAGGAGAGATTGGTCCTTGGAGAAAAAACATTATGCTCGGAAGGGTGGGCGGACAGCATGAGAGAAGGAGACCCCAGATGAGATGGATTGATACAGTAACTGGGGTGATAGAGGTTGTGATGGAATTAATGAGACTGGCTCAGGACAGGGAAGGTTTCAGAGCTGTTGTTAATAGGGTAGCTATACATCACAGGCAACCCAATGGCATGTAACAACAATAACACACTATGACAGGTTTGCAAGCAGGAGTGGCATCCACTTCTGCCTCTGAAAACTCTATGAATGTTGATAAATGTTGATAGTTGTAGACGGGCTCCAGGCTTTTTGTTCATGGGGTCACTATGAGTAGTGTTCAACTTGAAAGCAATCAACAACAACATTCTGGACTACTGTCATGCAAATAATACCTAATCATATGTTTCTTTTAGACAGTTCTTTCTGTCATCTATTTCAATGTAGTGTTCATTATTTATCCCCTCTTTTCTTAGCTTACCTCCAACCCCCATGTCTGTCCTGTTCTACAATAGTGACATTATGCAGTATTTGTCCTTTTGTGACTGGGATATTTCACTCAGCATAATGTCCTCCAAGGTCACCCATTTTGTATAATGTTTCATGAGTTCTTTGCTTTTCAGTGCTGCATAATATTCCATTGTGTGACTATACCAGAGCTTCTCTATGCATTCATTTGCTGATGGGCACTTGGGTTGCTCCCATCTCTTGGCTATTGTGAACAATACTACAATAAACATGGGTGTGCATATATCTATTTGGGTGGGAATTCTGTTTCCTTTAAGGTATATTCCCAGTAGTGCAACTGCTGAGTCAAAAGGTACTTCTATTTCCAACTTTTTAAGAAAGTGCCATATGCCTTCCAGAGTAGTTGTACCATTTTACACTCCCACCAACACTGAATAAGAGTTCGAATTTTTCCACAACGTCACAAGCATTTTTTGTTTGTTGCTCTGTTGAAAAGTGCTCTTGTTACTGGGGTGAGATGATATCAGCTCATCTACGTATGGTCAATTGATTTTTGACAAGGATATTAAATCAGTTAAGTTGGGAAGTGAAAATCTCTTAAACAAATGGTGCTGGCAAAATTGGAAAACTGTGTAGAAAACTCAAGCAAGACCCACACCTTACACCATACACAAAAACCAATTCAAAGTGAATCAAGGACCTAGGAGTAAAGCCAAGGACTATAAACTTCATTAGAGAAAAGCTTGGAAGAACCCTAGAAGCCCTAATCCACAACATGAACAGTCTTCCAAGCATCCTGAAAAATCTACAACCAGGAGAGAATAAAGTAGATGAATTGGACCTTCTAAGAATCAAATGCCTATGTTGTTTTTGTTATGTGCCCTCGAGTCGTTTACGACTCATAGCGACCCTATGCACAACAGCCCTAAACCCTGCGCCAACCTCACTGCTGCCTCTGACATACCCACCCCGATTACCCCAGTCAC
>NW_006400176.1:985273-986569 GCF_000299155.1 Elephantulus edwardii
TTTTCTTCCTCTACACATCCAAAAACTTTTCCAACAGGATAAAAGAGAAAGACACAGACTGGGGAAAAATATTTGGTAGTGAAATGTCCAACAAGGGACTTATATCTATAATTTATAGAACACTCAAGCACCACAACAAGATAAAGGTAAACAACTGAATTGAAAAATGGGCACAGGATATGAACACTTTACCAAAGAAAACATTGAGATGGTGAACAAACACACATGAAGAAATGTTCAAAATTTTACAATTACGGTTCTATAATGTATTTGTCCTTATGGGACTGAGTTAGTTCAATTAGCATAATGCTCTCCAGTACCTCCCAAGTTGGGTAATCATTTTCTAAATCTTTGTTCCTACACCATGGGAATATACAGTAATTTCTGAATCCATTCAATTGTGGTTGGTCATCTGGGCTATTTCCAAGTTCCTGTGATGGTGAATAAAGCTGATATGAACACTGGGGTACAAATCGCCAATTGTGCCTCAGTCTTAGCTGTTCATATGGAATTTCTATGTTCAGGTTTTTGAAGAAATGCAAAACTGCCTTCCAGAGTGGTTGTACATTTTACAATCCCACTCACAGTGTATAAGAGTTCCTATCTCTCCACATACTTTCCAGCATTTATTACTTGCAGTCCTGTTAAACTTTGCCACTGCTGGTATCTCACTGTGGTTTTGATTTGCATCAAAGTGAGATTTTAGTTTGATGGAGGAAGTGAGAATTAACCCTGACCTCGGGCTTCATTGTATATGCTCTACATGCAATATTTATCTTGATGGAGGCAGTCTAGAGCAGGAGAGTATATTGGTCATGTCTGGACATGACTGGAGACCCTGTCCTGGTTGCTGGAGCTGCTGGGCCTGTAACAGAGGATAGGCATGCAGGCTCCACCCCTATAAGGTCTTCAGGTCACTCCAGCCAGAATGTGCCCTCTCACCACAGGTCCTTGGTAAACTTCCCTGGAAAAGCACCCCTCAAATGTACTTCTGGCTATTCTATTTCACAGCTCCATGTGGCACCGCTTGCTGGACTGTGTCAAGCTCTGCAAGTATCTTCATTCTCTCTTTCAGGAGAGAAAAGAAGAACAACTACAGAAATGGATAATTATGGGACAGTATTTGATGCAGAAAGGATTGCTTTCTATTAGATAACATGAGATACATGTTGTACTATGGGGGATATGTGGTTGTTGTTGTTATGTGCTGTTGAGTCGTTTGCGACTCATAGCGACCCTATGTACAACAGCCCTAAATCGTGCTCTATCCTGTGCCAGTCTCATTGCCTCTGACAC
>NW_006400176.1:988144-993787 GCF_000299155.1 Elephantulus edwardii
GGCCCTTTTGATTTTCCGACTCCAGCTCCTCACACATTTCATCGTAATATTTTGCTTTGTCATTCCGTGCTGCCTTTTGGAATCTTCTGTTCATAGTTAGATCATATCTTCTTCCCAAATTAAGGAAAAAATTAGGTCTATGATAAACAATCTAACTCAGGCAAAAATAGGTGAGTTAGAGGACCCTTGGCCGCCCTACAGAGATAACTGAGGGCAGGGATGTAGAGCTCCTGAGAAGCATGAGACAGGTTGTAAGAGGGCAATGTTGGTCACAAGACTAAGTAGACAAAGGAGTCCAGGCTTTGACAATGGCCTGAGGTCCCTCCCCTATCAAGGGGTAGAAACACACAGAAATAATGTTCAATTCCTCAAGCCCCCTGTGCAAAAGCAGGCAGCAGAAGGGAGGCTGAGGTCAAGCACCAGCAACTCATGTTCACCAAATGTCCAACTGCAGGGAGACAGAGTCAAACCTCAGTAGGCAGACCAGGGAAGCAGGCAGCTACAGCAGGACAATGTAGGGTAAAGAGAAATGTTCCAAAGACATTTCATGTGCTTCTAGGTATGTTAGCACTACAAGGACACTATCTGTTGTTACTGTCACTTGATGCCATACAGATAGTTCTTAAACAGCATAACATTGACAAGAGACATTTTCTTTTTACTATAATTATAAATTATTCTTTTAAAATTACTTCAGGGGATGCTTCAGTTTAAAGGCTTAAAGTCTGTCTCAAGGCAATAACTTCAGGGATTCATCCATATATCAGGACAACAGAAAGTTTGGAGTTCATGAGATTTTGAAATTCTTTTATGCATTTCTCCCCTTTTTTATGACCAGGATTATTCTCTAGAACTTTCGTCCAAATTGTCCAGGCACCATCCAGGTCATTTGCTATCATAGAAAGGAGGCCATTGATAATGGAAGCAATTAACTACACATTCCATTTCTCCCTCTTATTCATTACTCTCCTACTTCCTCTACTGCTCCAGGCAAATAGAAACCAACTGCTGTGTTTTGGTTTCCTGCCTGGAGGTACTTCAAATTCCAGGAAATAAGCAACAAACTAGAAGGCAGAACAGAAGTACTAACCACACTGTCATCATTAGTGCTGCTCCTCACAAACTCCACCAGGCTCAAGTCCATCGCTGTAGTCACTCCAGCTCCTTGATGATCATTCTCTCATTTTCTGACCCTTTTCTGTCCCCAACATGATGTCTTTTTCCAAGGATTGGTGCCTCCTTACAACATGCCCAAAGTATGTGAAACAGTTTCACCATCCTTGTCTCTAAGGAGCACTCTGGTTGTACTCCAAGAAAGGTCTGTTTGTTCTTTTGGTATGTTTGAAAATCCATGAATATCCTATAGTCTTCTTCAACAACACCACAATTCAAGGGCTTCAATTCCTTGTCAGGCTTCCTTATTCACTGTCAAAACTACATATGAATATAAAGCAATTATAAATACCATGACTTAGGTCAGTCATAGCACAGTCTTTAAATGGCATCACAATTTTTTTAACACTTTAAAGAGGTCTCTGACAACAGATTTGCCCAATATAACACAACTTTTGATTTCTTGACTGATGCTACCATGGGTGTTGACTATGGAGTCAAGTAAATTTAAATCTTTGACAAATTCAATCTATTTTCCATATAACATGATATGGCCTATCAGTCCAGGGTATAGATTTTCCCCCCTTGATATGAGGTTTAATTAATATTGAAAGCTGTAATGTTTAATTGTCAGTGTTTTAAGTCTTCTTCATTTTCTGCAAGCAAGGTTGTGTTTCCTACAGGTTATTTTAGAGTCAAAATGCCACCTTCTTTTTCATATAGTACAATTTCTTGACTATTTGGTCCACCTACAGCCTAACTATATGTGGAGAAAGGATATAAGTCTAATGCACACTTGCCTGCTTTTAAATAGCATCCTCCCGTCTGTTAGACCAAAAGATTGCCTCTTGATCTATGTGTAGTTTTTGCATGAGCACAATTAATTGTTCAGAAATTTCTACTCTTTTCAATGATATATATATATACATTATTATGATCACAACACATTGCAGCTAACCTTGAGGAGAATGGGAATCCCAGAACACTTGATTGTGCTCATGTGAAACCTATACTCGGACCAGGAAGCAGTCTTCAGAATAGGGCAAAGAAACACTGCATAGTTCACAATCAGGAAAGGAGTGTGTCAGTGATGTGTCCTGTCTCTATACCTTTTCTACCTATATGCAGAACAGATCATCCAGGAAGCTGGGTTCTATTAGGAGAAATGTGGCATCAGGATTGGAGGAAGATAAATCAACAACCTATGTTATGCAGATGACAAAACCTTCCTTGTTGAAACTCAAGAGGACATGAGGCATTTGCTGCAGAAGGTCAAGGACTGGAGTCTTCAATAGGGATTGAAGCTCAACATCAAGAAGACAAAGATTTTCACCATAGGGCCAATTTGCAGAACCGTGATAGATGGAGAAGAGATTGATATTCTTAACAGTACTGGTGCTCATGTCCACAATCAACATTGTTGGCACCAGCAGTCAAGAAATCAAAAGACAGATTTCATTGGGAAAATCTGCTGTCAGAGACCTGTCCAGAGTACTAAGAAGCAACAATATCAGTCTAGAGACTAAGGTGCACCTGACCCAGGCCATGGTCCTTGCAATTACTTGCTATGCATCAGAGAGCTCAAAAAATGACTAAAGATGACAAAAAAATCAATGCATTTGAGTTGTAGTGCTGGAGAAGAGACTTGAACATACCATGGACCACCACAATTTGTAGACCAACCACAAATAAGTCTGTCTTAGAGAGGGTAAAACCAAGTTTCTCCTTGGAGGCTATGATTTTAAAGATCCATCTCATTTACTTTGGGCACACGGCCAGGAGTGACAGGTTCTTGGAGAAGGACATGCTTGAAAGGGTGGAGGGGACAGCAATGGAGAGCAAGTCTCCAGATGAGATGGATTAATACAGTAACTGGGGCAATAGGGGTAGGTGTGTTAGAGTAGGTGAGATTGGCTCAGAACAGGTCAGGCTTCAGAGTTGTTGTACATAGGGTCGCTATGAGTCTGAGGCAACTCAATGGCACATAACAACAACAACATAAATGCCTTTATGAGTAAATACAACACAAACACAAATCTTTCTAATATTCTCTCCTTTCAGCCAAGATCTATGTAACATCAGCCATGGCTTCTTCAGAATTCAGCTTCACATCCTAACAGTTCCATATCAGTGTATTTTTTTCTAGCAATTTTATACTCCTCAGATAGACTTTACTCTGGTATGGTATGAATGATACTGTTTGATAATATCTGAACTCTCCTGTATTCTCTCTTTTTTTGAATGGGCACATGTATGGATCTCTTCCAGTAGGTTGGCCTGGTAGCTGTCTTGCATATTTCTTAGCACAGACTAGCGAGTATATACAATGCTGCAATTTCTTGCTAAAATGCTTTCATTTGGGTTCCATCAATTCTTAGGGTCTTATTTTTCCAATGTTTTAGTGTTGTTTCATTACCATTAATTTTAATACGCTACATGCTAAAGTGGTTCAGTTCAAAATCAATTCTTTGCATCTTCTTTTAATGTTTCTTTTACCAGTCAATATTCACCCATAGAATCCTTCCATACTGTAAATCTGAATTTTTAATCTCTACTACCTTCAGCTTAAGAAATGTTGAGTTTCTTTTCCCTTTTTGGTTTCCAACTCCAAGTTTTTACATATTCTATTATAATGTTTTGCTTTGTCTTCAAAAGGTGGACTTCGAGCAAAAGACATGAAAAGATGTAACAGAGAAAGGCATTCAAATAGCCAACAGACACATCAAGAAATGCTCAACATGACTGGCAATAAGAGAGATGCAAATAAAAAATGATATACCATCTCACCTCACCTCAATAACAGTGGCAAAGTTTAACATGACAGCAACAATAAATGTTGGAGAGAAAGTGGAGATTGGAACTCACAGACACTCTTGGTGAGGAAACACTACATGGCTCAAAATCAGGAAAAAGGGGTGTCAGGGATGCATCCTGCCTCCATACCATTTCAATCTATGCAGAAAAGATCATTTGGGAAGCTGAACTTTCTGAGGAGAAATGCGGCATCAAGACTGGAGGAAGACTCAGCAACAACCTACTTTGTGCAAATGACACAACTTTGCTTGCTGAAACTGAGGAGGACCTGAAGCGCTTGCAGCAGAAGTTCAAGGACTGTAGTCTTCAAAATGGATTGAAGTCCATCATCAAGAAGACATCACCACTGGGCCAACTGGCAGGACTATGACAGATGGAGAAGAGACTGAGGTTGTTAATAGTTACAGCTTGCTCAGCTCCATAATCAATACTCTACCAGCAGTCAGGAAATCAAAAGATTATTTGCACTGGGAAAATCTGTTGTGAGGGATCTCTCCAGAGTACTGAGTAGCAACAATCTCAGTCTAGAGACTAAGATGCACCTAATCTAGGCCATGGTCTTCACAATTACATCAGAGAGCTGGGCAATGACTAAAGATGACAGAAGAAAAATGAATGCCTTTGAGTTGTGATGCTGGAGAAGAAATAGTCTTGAACATAGACTGTCAAGAAAGCAAGTAAGTCTGTCTTAGAAAGGGTGAAAGAACATTTCTCCTTGCAAGCTAAGATTCTGAAACTCTGTCTCACATACTTTGGGCATGTGGCCAGGAGGGACCAGTCCTTGGAGAAGGACATCATGCTTGGAAAGGTAGAGGGTTAGCCCAGGAGAGGAAGACCCTGGATGAGGTGGATTGATACAGTAACTGGGGCAATAGGATTAGGTGTGTTGGAGTCAGTGAGTCTGGCTCAGGACAAATCAGGCTTCAGAGCTGCTGTATATAGGGTCACTATGGGTCACACGTGACTCTACGGCACAAAACAACAACTACCATTCTGGAAAGCAGTTCGAAGGTGATAAATATTGTATAAAAATCATTATTGTAGAATGAGTATAAGGATCCTGGAGGGAGTGGGAGAGACTGGAAGCAGAGGGATGGGGATGTGCAGAGGGAGGGGGAGAGACGAAGCAGACGGATGTGGATGGGCAGGGGAAGGGGGGATTAATCATTGGGTTGTACAACTTGATTGACAGGGAGTTGAGGGAAATTGAAAGAATTTGTTTGAATTTTTATTGAAGTTTTGTAAATAAACTGGGGGGGGAAGTGTTAAATATAGAAATTCCACGTGGTCCAGCTGTACAACTGCTAGGAATATACCTGATGAAAACCTAACTGAGACATAAATGGGTATTTGTACACCAATATTCACAGCAGTATTATTCACAATTGCAAGAAAATGGAAACTGTCCAAGAATCCACCAACAAATGAGTGGATTGAGAAACTGGGGTACATTCACAATTAAATACTATGCAGCACTCAGGAGGAATGATTTAAAAAATGCGGAAGTCACCTCAGATAACAGCGAAGAGGCATATTGCAGGTACACAGGAAAAGCCATCGGGAGGAGGTGCTGGGGAAACACAGAGAGCACGTTGTGACCCTGGGCAAAGGGAAGCCTGGAAGCTGCGCACTGGCGGAAGTCACCTCAGATAACAGCAAAGAGGCATATTGCACGTACGCAGGAAAAGCAGTCAGGAGGAGGTGCTGGGGGAACAC
>NW_006400176.1:997102-1005396 GCF_000299155.1 Elephantulus edwardii
CATAGGGTCGCTATGAGTCGCAAACGACTCGACGGCACATAACAACAACAACATAGAACATTAGAAAGGCTGGAGAGCATTATGCTGAATGGACTCAGTCTCATAAGGCCAAATAGTCCATTAAGACCATTATTATAAAAACAGAATGATAAATCGTAAGATGTAAATAAAAGTCCACAGGATTAGGGGTTGCTGATGGTGGGGAGCAAGGAAAAGCATGGGTCACAGAATTTAGTGCACAAAGGGAGGCAGTGAAGGAATTAGGAAGGATCCAGTGGAGACCTGAAAAAGATGGGGGGGGGGTAATAGTGGGCACAAATCGATAGTGATTCATTTTATATAACACAATGTATGGGGATGACCATATGAAACACAATGTGAATGAAAGAATGTGTGAAGCACAATGTATAGAAATTAAACACAATGTATATACAATTTGTATGTAAACCAATATAAAATAAAAATAATTGTGTTAAAACTTTCCCTTTGAAATGTCCTGTTCATGTTTCTTCCCTTCTTTTGGCTTTTCTATACTGAAGAAGAAGTTCCAGAATCTCTTCTGACACTCAATTTCGTCTCTTTTTTCTTTACTGTCTTTCAATAAACTTTGCTTTCTCTATAAGTGATGTTCTCACAAAACCCTTTGGTCTTTGGTCATTAGTGTTCAATGAATCTAATCTGTACTTGAGATAGTGCTTAAATTCAGGTAGGATAATCTCAAGGTCATATTTTGGCTCTCCTGAACTTGTTTTAATTTTCATAGGCTTCAAAGTGAACTTACATATGAATAATTGATGTACCAGTTAGCCCCTAGCCTTGTTTTTACTGCTGATACTGAGGAGGTTCTCACAGAAACAGTATATAGTTATAGTCAACAGAGACTAGAGTTATAGCCAATAGTCTACAAATACAGTCAGTATGAACCATGTGTGTTCCAATGGGGGGGTGGTCCATGTATATCACTGCTGTTGCCTTTATTCATTCAAATAATTATCCTCACACATACTCTATCAGCAACACAATGTTTCACACTGTTTCATATCAGAATCTTGCCCTATTCATTCCACCCTTCCACTCTCCACCACGCAGAAAGTGAAGATCTTTTTTTTTAAATTAAATTTTATTAGTGTTAATGAACATTTACAGAGATTTTGGGTTTTCATTCATTCATTGTTGCACTGAGAAAGTGAAGATCTAAAGCACATTCTGAAGATCAAACATGGTAGATGCAGAAAAATTGAAGTTGTCAGCTGTTTCATCTTACGTGGATTCCCAGACAGCACACCACACCCATTTTTCCTATGTGTCAATGACCCATGGACCAGCATGATGTCTTTTTCCAAGGACTTTCCCCTTCTGACAGCATGCCCAGTATGTGGGACAAAGATTCACCATGCTTTCCTACAAGAAGCACCCAATTCAAAGGCACTGATTAAGTCTTCTTAATCATCTACTTTTCAAGTGTATAGGAAACAACTGAAAATATTGTGGATTGGATCAGGTGCATTTGAGTCTTTAAACTGACACTGTTGCTCGTTACCTCTTTAAAGAAGTCTGTGATGGTATATTTTCCAAATGCAATACATCTTTTAATTTCTTGACTGATGCTACCAAGTGCGCTGACCGGGAATCCAAGTAAGATGAAACGGCTGACAACATCAATTTTTCTTGCAACATGCCCAAAGTATGTCAGACCAAGCTTCAGAATCCTTGACTCCAAGGAGCATTCCACCTTCACCCTCTTCAGGACAAACCTGTTTGTTCTCCTAGGAGTCCAGGATATATTCAACACTGTTCTCCAGCACCACAGCTCAAAGGCATCAATTCTCTTTATATCAACCCTATTCACTGTGCAACTCTCTGATGCATAGCATGTAATTGCGAAGACTATAACCTGGATCGGGTGCACCTTAGTCTCCAGCCTGATGTCGTTGCTCTTCAGTACTCTTGAGAGGTCCCTCACAACTGACTTTCCCAATGCAATTTGTCTCTTGATCTCCTGGCTGCTGTTACCAAGAGTGTTGACTGTGGAGCCAAGCAAACTAAAACTGTTAACTATCTCAATCTCTTCACCATCCGTCCTGATGCTGCCAATTGGCCCAGTGGTGACATCTTTGTTTTCTTGACGTTGAGCTCTAATCCATATAGGAGGCTGCAGTCCTTGACCTTCTGCAGCAAGCACCTCAGGTCCTCCTCAGTTTCAGCAAGCAGGGTTGTGTCATCTGCATAACTCAGGTTGTTGATGACTCTTCCACCAATCCTGATGCCACATTCCTCCTCGTACAACCCAGTGTCTTGAATGATCTGTTCTGCATACAGATTGAAAAGGTATGGAGGCAGAATACATCCCTGACGAAGCCCCTTCTTGATTTTGAACCATGTAGAGTCTCCTTGCTCTGTTCTGACTTACTGCCTCTTGGTCCAAGTATAGGTTTCGCATTAGCACCATCAAATGTTCTGGGATTCCCATTCTTCTCAGAGTCAGCCACAGCTTGTTGTGATCCATACACTCAAAAGCCTTTGCATAGTCAATGAAGCACAGATAGACATTCTTCTGTTATTCTTTGCTTTCTGCCAAGATCCATCTAACATTAGCTATAATATCCCTAGTACCACAACCTCTTCTAAATCCAGCCTGCACATCTGGCAGTTCTCTGTTGACATATTGTTCCAAAAGTTTTTGGATAATTTTCAGCAGAATCTTGCTTGCATGTGGTATTAATGATATTGTTCAATAATTTCCGCACTCCATTGGGTCACCTTCCTTTGGAATGGGAACAAATATCGATCTTTTCCAGTCAGTCAGCCAGCTGGCTGTCCTCCAGATTTCTTGACACAACTTAGTGAGCACATACAGGGCAGTATCTGTCTGTTGAAAGATGTCAATTGGTATGCCGTCAACTCCCAGAGCCTTGGTTTTCGCCAATTACTTCAGAGCAATTTGAACTTCCTCCTTCATCACCATAGGCTCTTGCTCATATGTCATTTCATGAAATTCTTCTGTGTCAGCCAATTCCTTCTGATATAGTGACTCTGTATTCCTTCCATCTTCTCTTGATACTTCCTGGATCATTTAACATTCTACCCAAAGTATCCTTAAGTATTGCCACCCATGGCTTGAATTTGTTTTCAGCTCCTTCAGGTTAGGAAACGCTGAGCGAGTTCAGCCCTTTTGAATTTCTGACTCCAGCTCTCTGCACATTTCATTATAATATCTTGCTTTGTCATCCTGTGCTGCCTTTTGAAATTTTCTGTTTAGCTCTCTGATTTCTTGGTTTCTTCCTTTAGCTTTGGCTTCTCGGCACTCTAACGCAATATTCAGAGTCTCATCTGACATCCATCTTGGTCTTTTCTTCTTTTTCAGCCTTTGTAATGATCTTTTGCATTCTTCATGGACGATTTTCTTTATATCCTCCCAGAGCTCATTTGGCCTATGCTCATTGGTGCTCAAGGCCTCAAACCTGTGCCTGAGATGGTTTTGAAATTCGACTGGGATAGACTTAAGATCAAATTTTGGTTCCCATGGACTTGAATTAATTTTCCTCAACTTCAGCTTGAACTTGCATATGAGTAGTGACTGTGTATTCCTTCCATCTTCTTTTGATAGCTCCTGCATCATTCACCATTTTGTCCATAGAACACTTAAGCATTGCAACTCGAGGTTTTACCTTGTTTTTCAGTTATTTCAGCTTGAGAAATGCTGAGCATTATTATTCTTTGATTTTCTAATTTTATCTCTTGGCACATTTCATTTTAATGCCTTGCTTTGCCTTCTTGTGGTGCCCTTTGAAATAGTTTGTTCATCTCTCTTATGTCAGGACTTCTTCCCTTTGTTTTGGCCTCTCTACATTCAGTTCAGAGAGGTATGGTAGCCAAGCAGCAAGGAACTGGGCTACCAATCCCAAAGCACACAGAATGAAATCATCAGCTGTTCCAAGAGAAAAATGTGGGCAATCTCTCACCCTGCAATGTACAGTCTGTAAAAACTCAGTGCAGAGTTAGCTATGAGTTGGTTCTGACTTGATGACAAATAACAATAAAAGCAACATTCCAGTGGGAGGAGGTGCTGGGGGGACACAGAGAGCGCAACCCTGGGCAGAAGGGGAGCCTGGAAGCTGAGGACCCGGTGGAAGTCAGCTCAGACAATAGCGAAGAGGCATATTGCAGGTACAGAGGAAAAGCCGTCCAGAGGAGGTGCTGAGGGGACACAAACAGCACGCCCCTGGGCAGAAGGGGAACCTGGAAGCTACACAGGAGTTCTACAGGACACATCACCTTCCCTTGGAGACAGTACAACTAAACTTAAGAGACACTGGTCACTGGGGGGAAAAAAATGTCAGCAGTTGACGGGTTTGGAATCACAGAAGCCAAGAAAGCTTCAGATACAAGCTGTCAGATCGTGAGTTGGACAATGGAAGATATTTTCTTTTTTTTTCCGTTTTTAAAAAAATTTATTCATTTTAATGAACATTTACAGAGATTTTGGATTTCCATTCATTCATTGTTGCACTTTTCTCCCTGCCCATCCCTCCCCCCACCCCAGTTCGCTCTTCCTTTTGAAAAGTAAAAGAAAAATTCCTTCATTGGTATACAATCCCTGCCCACCCCCGCCCCAAGTACACTCCACTATGCAGCCTTCAGTCTGGCCTCAAAGGGCAGTTTTAACATGAGCTTCATGCATGTGCTAAACACACAAAAGAGTGAAGGCAAGAACCTGAAAAGGTGAGGAAAAAAGGAGTGTGTGTTTGTGTATATAAGTGGAAGAATGTTACCACCTCAGTGTTTGTTTTGACCTGGGATAAAGAAACATTAGCATCTTTATTTGTGCTTCTGCCAGTTTAAGATGTGAAGACCTGAATAAGTTTCTATGCATGTAGGAGAAATGTAGAAGAGAGAGTGGGAGGAAATCACTATATGCCTTCTCCAAGATTGAAGCTGTGACAGGAATTGCTATTTGCCTTAAATATCCATTCTCCTTCACCCATATTTTGCCAAGCATTAGATTGCCCATGATATTACCCCTCATTGTTGTTAATATACCATCAAGCAGGAACTGACCCATAGCTGATGCTCCAGTGAATTTTCAGAGGCTGTAAATCACACAGGAGGGGATCGCCCATACAGGATGTTCCCAGCAGTCCTTGCAGAGATACGGCCAATGCGCTCAATTTCTCATTGAAGAACTTTAAGGAGAAGTATTGTGTGGACCTTTGGAAACTCTCTGAAACAAAATGAAGATGCTCAATTCTCTTTCCCCATTCCTTTATCTTGTTATCTTGAGTGTGGCTAAAATGACAGGAGCATTAGGAGCTATAATGAACCACAAGGTCACCCTGGTGTGGAGGTTGGTAAACTCGGGCTGGAGGGGGGGAGACACTGGATCTCTGTAGATTTGGTGTAGTTGTCACACTAGCCCTGGACTAATGACTAACTGTGGTCTTTCACATGAGAGAGAAATAGAATTTCATCTCAACTAAGGTACATATCTGGGAGAGAAAAATGAAAGAAAACCATTTCTCCTGACACAGATTGAACCCAACTCTAACTGAGAAGATTTATGTTGAAACAGCATAATTTCCTTTTGCTGTGAAACTGTTTTCTCTCAGAAAGAGACCATAGGCAGAATGAAACTGAACAGTGAATAAATCAAAGCCCATGGTGGGGTGTTGTTGTGGGTTTGTTTTTGGGTTTTGCTGGGTTTTTTTTTTACTACTTTACCAAGCACAAATGTAAAAGATTTTAAAACTCTCTAAGAGAAAATGTGATACAAAAACACTCCTCCTCCTCAATGTCTTTAAAATGAATGCATTGACGTGGCCATGGCTACTTACGACCTAGAGCTAGAACTGGATGAGGAAGTCTTATGCTCTCAACTTCACATCAACAGCTTGTTCAATTGAGCCATTAATGAGCTTTCCAGACACCATTCTGTTTCTCTCATTTTTACAGTGTTTGAACTATGTGCTATCCATGGGACCAGATACCATGGGAGAGGAAATCCCTTCCCTCAAAGGTTTGCAGGCAAGAGTAAAATCAACCAATGGAGGCTCTAGGTATTAGACACAACCCCGCTACTAGGCATGTGACCTTGAATCAGTCACTCGACCCACGAGCCACAAATGCTATTTCTTGTTGCTGTGTACCATTGAGTCAGAACCAACCCTTAGCTGACCCTCCTGTAGGTTTGCAAATGTAGTGAATGACACTTGTAATGATAGTAAATTCATCCTTGTCCCAAGGAGCAGCTGGTGGATTAGAATCATGTACCTTCGGTTAACAGGGCAATTCCTTTCCATTTCAGTCATAAGAGCTCACAAAAGGTATTAAAGCAAAAAGTAATACAAATACAAATAAAAAGATAATCTTATCACCATCAAGTTGATTCTGTTGTTGGTGGTGATTGCCTTTAAGTCAAGCACAACTAATAGCGACCCTATGAACAAAAGGCCAGAAGCCCCTCTACAACTATCAACGTTATCAAAGTTCTTAGAGTTTCTAAAGGCATGAACTAAGATTTTATTCAGCAGTTTACTGAGTATGGAGGATATAGAGAGAACACAACAGTACTATCCCCCAAAACCTGACTCTAGTCAGGACTTTTACGAGCACCTTTCTTATTCAATACATTAACTAACCTTCTCGATAGCAAAGCTGCTTCTCTGGATTTGGCAGTGCTTAAACTAGGGGTCTCACATTATACCAAGTACTACTGAGAAAACACAAGTCAAAAATATGTAACATACTGTCCTGTACCTGAAATACTTATTTTGGGGTATCTCAAGCAAGTATATGAAAATACTTCAATTTGGATCAAGGGTAGAGATGCAAGAATGTCTCTCTGTTCAACTTCTAACATTTAGCAGCACCATCTTGCTGGATTTCTAGTTTACTAAGAGAGGCTGATCCTTGGAAAGGGATATCATGCTTGGAAAGGTGGAGGGTCAGTGAAAGAAAGGAAGACACCTCCCTCTCCCAACAAGATGTATGGAGACAGTGACTGCAGCAATGGGTTCAAGTATGTCAGAGATGTTGAGGATGGCACAGGATAGGACAGGATTCAGATCTGTTGCTCATAGTGTCTCTATGAGTCATATTTGACTCAACAGTAAAGTTTTTTAAAAGGGCTAGTAGCCAAATCCACTAAGCTCAAATTGATTTAAACTCTGTCAATTTTCTAAGGCTGTAAATCTTTATAGGAGTGGACAGCTCATCTTTCTCCCATGGAAACACTGGTGGATTTGAGCTGCAGATCTTTCCGTTAGCAGCTCCATGTATAACACACTACACCATTAGGGCTGGTTAGATGATAGAATTCTGAGCTCCCATGTGGGACGTTCAGGGTTGATTCACAACGAATGCATCTCCTACACAGCCACCAACCTTCATGTCATCAGATTTCAGCAGAGCTTCTAGACTAAGATGGACTAAACAGAAAAGCATGAAAATCTACTTCTGACAATGAGTCAATGAACACTATATGGATCATAACAGTTTGATTGTTAAGCCATCAGGAGGATGTTGTAGAACTGGGTAACTTCTTGTTCTGTTGTACACTGGACTGC
This sequence comes from Elephantulus edwardii, assembly GCF_000299155.1. NCBI lineage: Eukaryota > Metazoa > Chordata > Mammalia > Macroscelidea > Macroscelididae > Elephantulus > Elephantulus edwardii. The sequence continues at coordinate 1,004,665 of NW_006400176.1, forward strand.
TATGAGCTGAAAGCCAACTCTACATCAAGTGACTTCATAATCTCCTGAGATTATAGTGAAGTGTGCTCTCTGTGTGCTTAATTGCTCTAATGCTCTTACTTAATAATCGCCTCACTGAGGTGCTTCTGCTGGACCTTGGCACTTTCTCAGTTATGATGGCTCAGAGAAGGAAGCCCAGACACCTGTCAAAGGTCCACTTGCACTTTCAAATGATAGGGTTCCAAATGTCAGCAACTTTCTCTTACTTGGCTCCACGATCAATACACTTGGTACCAGCAGTCAGGATGTCAGGAGATGTTAGCACTCTAGGAAAGTCTACAGTCAGGGACTTCACCAAATTATTGAAGAGGAATGATGACAGTTTGAAAACTAAGGTGCCCTTACTCAGGCGATTCTCTTTTCAATCACTTGTTATGCTACTGAGAGCCGGACAGTGAATAAGGATGATAGAAGAAGTCTTGATGCCTTAGAACTGTCATGTTGGAGAACAGTGCTGAATATTCCATGGACTGCAAAGAGAACAAATACATCTTGGAGAAGGTGCAGCCAGAGTGCTCCTTGGAGGCAAAGATGATCAAACTTTACCTCTCATACTTCAGGCACGTTACTAGGAGAGGTTATTCTTTGGAGAGGGATGTTATGTTTGGGAAGGTGGAGGAGTCGCAAAAGAGAGGAAGATCCTCAACCAGGTGGATTGAAACAGCGACTGGAGCAATGAGCTCAAGTGTGTCA
>NW_006400176.1:1010991-1022888 GCF_000299155.1 Elephantulus edwardii
GATGGCACAGGAGGGGAAGACCCTCTGTGAGATGGATTGATTCGGTGACTGGGGTAATCGGGATGGGTGTGTCGGAGGCAGTGCGTATGTCGCAGGATAGAGCAGGGTTTAGGGCTGTTGTGCATAGGGTTGCTATGAGTCGCAGACGACTCGACGGCACATAACAACAACAACAACCAGTGAAGGTTTCAATGTCTCTTATGACATTCATTTTGGTGTTTTCTTTCTCTCTTGTCTTCATAATGTTCTTTTGCTTTTTTCATGGATGATATCCTTGAGGTTATGCCACAATATATCTCATCTTTGGACATTATTTCTCAATGCATCAAATCTAATTTTGAGATGGTTTTCAAATTCAGATAGACTTAAGGTCATATTTTTTTCTCCTGTGCTTGTTTTAATTTTCTTCAGCTTCAAGTTGGACCTGCACATTAATAACTGATGGTTTGTTCTACAGACAGTCCCCAGCTTTGTTTTGACTGTTGCTAATGAGCATTTCCATTGATGCTTTGGTTCATGTGTATAGCTGTTGCCATTTATGATTTTTAGAAAGGTAACTGCAATGAATGAATGATTGTGTAAAATTCTATCATTCCATCTCCAACCTCATTTCTGTCACCAAGGTCATACTTATTTCAACTATATGTACTCCTTTCTTGCATTCCAGTCATCAATACATCTTTATTGAATATCCGATCAAGCTTAGACTGCAAAAGTTGATAGACATTGTAATTTTATTCACCTTTGACTTTAATTGTTGGAATGTATGCTTGAACAAAAATTGTATTAATAGGACTTCCTTGTATGTCAACAACAGCATCTGCCATTCATAGCATGTAGTTCAGGATAGATCTTAAATGTTTTTTTAGTATGAATGCTGTATCATTTCCTTCAATTTTTCATTCCTGTCATAGAAAATCAAATGAATGATTCAAAATATTCTATACTCATCTATCTCAGATCATTTATGCCTTGGAGAGCAATCTTTATGTATTCCATTTCATTCTTGACAACTTCTAAATTTCCTAAATTCATATTTCAGACATTCCATTTCCAATCATAATTCAATATATGCAGCTATTATTAAAAGTTTTGCCATATAAGCAAATGAGGTTACTTCATTATATGAAGCTTTATTCTTTTATTCTATCCACATCATTTCTCTCCTCATTTTTTTAGTGTTTTCCATCCTGAGAGCTTCATCTTCTGGCACTGTATCCAACAATGTTCTTCTTTCATTCACAAAGTTTTTAAAGACCTGTTATTTCAAAAGTAGACTGCCAGGCCTGCTTCTTGGGCTGTTATATGGTCTAGAAGGTTTGTTGAAATCTGTCCACCAGTGGTGCGCCCACTGGAAATTGAAATATTGCCGCACAGTAACATGCAAGTCACCACAGAACAGCAAGCTGACAGACACGTCTGTACCCACAAGAGTAAACTACAATGCAAACAAGTTGACTTAAAAAAAATAAGGTATATGATTTGGACAAGTGTATCTGCCAGCCCAGCAGACTGGCCTTGGGGTGCCAAATCAAATCAGAGCTTCTGCTCATCTGAGTGGCAGCCAAGGCTCCAAGATACGAGCCAGGTCACAGGTATCTTTAGATCTAGAGTGTGGAAGGGTAGCGCACCCAGCTCCTGTTGGCCTCTGAAGATCCTAGCCTGAAGTATTTTGTACGCTTTTTTCTGAGACCATTGTCTGAGTTGGCATTGCCAACTTAGTCTGCCTGGCTAGAAATGGTATCTTTGCCAGTCTAGGGGATGCTTACAGGACATCTGCTTAGGAATGGCCTGACTAAAATGCCCAATGATGATGCACTCTGCAAAGGGTATACTGCTCCAAATGTGGTCATGAAGTGTACCAGAAAAAGGTGTCCAATGAGAAGGAAGGACTCTAGTCATAGGCTGTGCCCCTTCTAATCCAGTGTGAGCTGCAAGTCAGGTACAGCACAGTCCACAGGCTCCCAGTGGCCTTCAGATACAAGACGATGTGGACATGGCCTGAGGAAGAACTTGTTCTGGCCTGCTGGAATGCTGCCAACTACCTGGGGTGTGGTAGTGATAGAAAGAAATAGTAAAGGGCAAGGATATAAGCCTAAAGACGAAGTTGCACCTGATCCACACCACAGCATTTTCAATTGCTTTCTATGTATCTGAAAGTTGGACAATGAATAAGGAAGACTGAAAAAAAAAAACTGATGCCTTTGAACTATCGTGTTGGTGAAAAATACTGAATATACTATGGTCTGCCAAAAGAACAAACAAATCTGTCTTGGAGCAAATGCAACTAGACTGCTTCTTCAAGGACAGAATGCTGACATTTCATCTCACATACTTTTTATGTATGTTAACAAGAGGGGTCAGTCCATAGACAAAGATAACATGCTGGGGAATGTAGAGGGTCAGGGTAAGAAAGAAAGATTATCAATAAGATGGGCTAACACTGACTATAACAATAGACTGGAGCATGGTGGAGAAATGTGATGATGGCATTGGACATGTCAAGATTGTTGTTCATAAGGTTTCTATGAGTCCATAGTAGACTTGACGGAATCCAACAACAATATCCTTTTCATTAAGGTAATCTCTACTTTGAAGAGGCAGCTCATTTCCGGTCACATTTTGAACACCTTCCAGCTGGAGAGGCTATTCTTCTGGCACTATATATTTAACAATGTTCTTCCATTATGCATAGGGTTTTCAATTTCAAAAGTAGATGCTGCTCCTATTTCTTAGTCTGTCTAAGTTTGGAAGCTCCACTAAATCCTGTCCACCATTCATGACCCTCCTGGCATTTGAAACACTGATGGCACAGTTTCCAGCATCACAGCAACATACAAGTCACCACATAAGGCAAAGACAGAAGAGAGATAGATTAATCATATAATTAGGTCAATTAACTGTGATACCCTAGAATACCATGATTTTAAGCCTCCAAAGAATAAAATTCCATAAAGTGTTTGTTGTATATAACCAGACTTGCTGCTGCTGTTGAGTACAGCTGACTCAAAACCGACCCACAGCTGACCCTAGGCGAGTTTTCAAAGGCAGTTAATTTAAAGGGCAGAGACTGCCCATCCTTCTCCCGTGAGCAGCTGGTGGGTTAGAACTGTGTGCCTTCAGGATTGCAGCACAGCTTCTTGCCACTAGGCCTGCATAACTTTTCTAATTTAACTTTTTGTTGGTATACAATTTATTGGTATCACATACAAGTAATCAGTTGTACAACCCTACTTTAATCAATGAGATGCTTTCTACCTTGTTAGCATTCCATTTCCTCCTTCCTTTCTCCTCTGATAACCCTAATAAAGTGGACAACAATTAGTTTGGTTTTTATCTTGCTTTTAAAGAACTCTACTGAAATAATTTCTAAGATGGGGGTATATGATTGTTACTAAGATAACATCATATTTGTGATACATCTAATAAAATATAATGTATATGAATGATAGTATGAAACACAATGTAAATGAAAGATTGTATAAAACAATGTATATGAATGAAACGTACTGTAAAGGTATAATAGGAAAACAAAAAATATTTTAAAACAAATATGAAATTATAGCTGTTGCAAGATGTCACTGAGTGACTGTGACTCCTAGCAATTCTATGTAGAATAGATCAAAGTCTTACCTGATCCTGCCTCATCCTCATAATCTCAACTATGCTTAAAAACACTATTGCAGTCACATGGGAATCCACTTCATTTAGAGTCTTTTTCTCTTTCACTGACATTTCACCTTTCCAAATATGATGTCCTTTTTCAAGGATTAGCCCCTCATGACAACATGCCCAAAGTATGTAAGATGAAGTCTTACAATTTTCACTTCTGGCTGTACTTCTTCCAAGAAATATCTGTTTATTCTGATAGCAGTACATGATATATTCAATATTGTTCACCAGAACCACAATTCAAAAGCATCTATTCTTCAGCTGCCCTTACTCATTGCCTAACTTGCATGTTAAGCAACTGAAAAATTCTATGGCTTTAGGGAGATGCATTTTAGTCTATAAATTTTTATTTTTGCCCTTCAGCAAAGGGCAAACTTATATTTTTTTCCCTTTAGGACTTAAAAAAAGTCCTTGTCCTACTGCATAAGACTATTATTTAAAAATAGAAGAATAACTAGTAAAACATGTATAGGGACCCAAAGCGGAAGAGGTGGGAGCAGAGGGGTGAGGATGGGTAGGGACAAAATCACAGGGTTGCATATTTGGTAGGTGGAGAGAGTGGGTAAAGGAAATGGGAAAGATCCGGTGTAAAATTAATTTTATAAAACATAATACATGGGAATGATTGCATAAAACACAATATGAATGAAGAATAGTGCCAAATACAACATATAGGGACTTTATAAGCAAACCAATATAAAATAAAACTTAAAAAAAGGAAGATCCTTGACCACAAATCTGTCCAATGCAATGTGTCATTTGACTTCTTAACTGATGCTTCTATTGGTATTGACTGATGTTGTTTTTTTTTTTTTGTTAGGTGCCACGAAGTCAAGCATGACTCATAGAGAGCCTATGAACAAAAGATTTGAACCCACTCCTCTCCTGTGCCACCCTCACACTTCCTGACACAAAAAAGCCCACTGCAGCAGTCACCATCTCAATCCACCTGGTTGAGGGTTTTCCTCTCCTTCATCAACCCTCCACCCTTCCCAGCATCATGTCTTTCTCCAAGGAATAGACACTCCTCACATGCTCAAGGTATGTGAGGCAAAGCCTCATCATACTGCCTCCAAAGAGCACTCTGGCTACACCCTCTCCAAGACATATCTCTGTTCTCTTGGTTGTCCATGGGATGTTCAGTGTGTTCTTCTCCAACACCAGAGTTGAAAGGTGTCAATTCTTTTTTCTGTCATCCTTCTTCAATTGTCCAGGTCTCAGATGCATAGCAAGTAATTAGAAAGATTATGGCCTGAATCATACACAACTTAGTCTTCAAACTGACATCATTACTCCTCAATAATATGGAGAGGTCCCTAAGAGCAGATTTTCCCAGTGTAATGTGTCTCCTTATTTCCTGACTGCTAGTATCAAAGATGTTAATTGTAGATCGAAGCAAGATGAAGCTATTGACAGTTTCAATATCCTCTCCATCCATCATGATGTTGCCTATAGGTACAGTGATAAGAATCTTTGTTTTCTTGACATTGAGATGTAATCCACACCAAAGTCTGCATTCTTTGATCTTCTATAACAAGTATTTCAATTGACTATTAGTCAGCAATTTTAAGGGAACATCAATATAAAGACATCTTCAACATAAAGTGAACATTAAATAATTTTGTTTCTGTTTCTTTACAATTCAAGTAAACATTATGCAAACTACTGAATTGTTGTTATAAACCGTGGGTTTAGAACTTCAGAGCCCAACCATAGCTCCAGTTGGTTTTCAGAGGTAGTAAATCGCATGGGAGGAAACTGCCCATCTTTCACCCATAGAGCCCTCGGTGAATTTAAACCATGTGCTTTTGTTGGCAGTGCAAATCCTTACCACTAAGTCACCAAAGCTCCTAAGTGGACAATATGCAAACTACTGAACTGAGAAGCTAAATTTCACACAGAAAACAATTTCAACTACTCTGCTTTTGCACTTATAGGCACTTCACAATGTGAGAAATAATAATTAAATTTCTAATTTAGTTCCCCATAGGATTATTAATGAGCACCTACTGAGAGCATGTTCTAAACAAGGTGTCTCACAAATCTAATCAAGACAAACATCCAGGCTTCTCCCCAAGAATGACGTCCACACAACTCACTCCTAATCTGTACTTGTTAAAATGCTCAGAGTTCTTCTTATCCTAAGAAATTCATAAAATATTTTAAGGAATATTTTTAAATATTATTAAGATATTTTTCATTCCCCCGCCCATTCCATTCAAAGGGAGCTCTAGTGGCCTAGTGGGTAAGAAATTTTGTTGCTGGCCACCAGAGCTCCCCAAACCCAAAGGCAGGAAGTTCAAATACACCACCTGCTCCACAGGAGAAAGATGAACAATATTCTCCCACATGATTTACAGCCTCTGAAAACCCACTAGAGAGTCATAAATAAGTTGGTTCTAACTTGATGGTAATGAGCTGAGTTACTGAATTTACTCCTTTCAAAGCAATAAATAGGTTTATTCTCCCTTGTATTTTCATCAAATCAGGACATTGATAATAGACTCCAGGTGGGTGCATTTCTTATTTTATAGGTTAAATTAAGATCTAGAGATATTTCCACAATAGAGGTAGAAACTAAAGCAAGATCTCCCTGGGTCAGATTTCTCTGAGAGTCCTGGCCACTTCGTCTACAGGCAGTATTCTGCAAGGATCAGTGTGACCCAGAGGCAGAGTTGCATCCAAACAGGCAAATGTTCAGTGCCTGCCCCTTCAGCCTCTCTACAGGTCGCTTCGAACTGCCTGACCAAGATGCAAACACAAATGGATGTTCTTCAAATAAACTACATGTTAAGGAGTGTGTCCACTTGACAAAAAGTACCTAGATTTCCCGCAAGCTGAGGTTGTGACACCTGGAATAAGTCATCTTTACCACAGGCCACCTATTCTGCTTTAATTTTAACCCTTTAGCAACTTGGGGATAGTACAGTACAAAGCACAAATATTATACCATGTATTTTTTTCCCCATACCTTTTCAATCTGTATGCAGAACAGATCATCCAAGACGCTGGACTGTACAAGGAGGAATGTGGCCATCAGGATTGGTGAAAGAGTCATCAACAACCTGAGTTATGCAGATGACACAACCCTGCTTGCTGAAACTGAGGAGGACCTGAAGCGATTGCTGAAGGTCAATGACTGCAGTCTTCAATATGAATTGAAGCTCAACATCAAGAAAACAAAGATTCTCACCACTGGGTCAACTGGCAGCATCAGGATGGATGGTGAAGAAATTGAGATAGTTATTGAGATAGTTAGTTTACTTGGCTCCACAGTCAACATTCTTGATAACAGCAGCCAGGAAATCAAGAGACAGATTGCATTGGGGAAGTCAGCTGCCTGGGACCTCTCAAGAGTATTGAAGAGCAGCAACATCAGGCTGGAGACTAAGGTGCGCCTGATCCAGGCTATAGTCTTCGCAATTACATGCTATGCATCAGAAAGTTGGACAGTGACTAGGGATGATAGAAAGAGAATTGATGCCTTTGAGCTGTGGTGCTGGAGAACAGTGTTGAATATACCATGGACTGCTAGGAGAACAAACAGGTTTGTCCTGGAGAGGGTGAAGCTGGAATGCTCCTTGGAGTCAAGGATTCTGAAGCTTCATCTGACATACTTTGGGCATTTTGCAAGAAGAGGTCCTTGGAGAAGGACATCATGTTTGGGAGAGTTGAGGGACAGTGCAGGAGAGGAAGATCTTCAATGAGATGGATAGATTCTGTGATTGGAGTGGTGGGAACAAATGTGTATGAGACAGAAAAGTTGGCAGATAGAACGGTGTTTAGGACTCTTGTACAGAGGGTCACTATGAGTCGCAAGTAACTCGATGGCACATAACAACTACAACAACAAGTACAGACAATTTAAAATATGCCAGTGTTTTTATAGAATCAGACAATCTTGGTAAAAGAAGACTGGGGCTTTAATGCACAGTGTTCATCTATACTGGCTGAAAGGACCTACTGCATCTGATCACACAAAGTTCATGGCAGTAAAGTGGGCCTGAAAAGGCAGTTTACAGCCAACACTCCAGAAAACATAAACTCAAATAAAGGTTAATCAATAACTTGTAAACCATCTTTCCCATTCTAGGTCACACACTTCCAAGAGACCCAATTTCACCTTTCCATTTTTCTTCGCCATAATTGTGCATCTAGGGTGCCAAATAAAATAAATATCCATGAAGTTTTCACACAGATAAATAACAAAATTAATATATTTTAAATAAAATAAATAACAAATTAAATAATACAATAAAATAAACAGCCACAAAGGTCTTTACTTAGTAAATTTAAGAACTTACTAAGTAAAGGAACCACTTTATTCTATGGGGGCCCCAAGCTGTTGCAGAGATGGCAGAGAATTACTTGTGTCTTCTCTACACCCTTCATGAAGGACAAAGGTGACTCTGGAAACTACATCAAGCTTGGTAAGGCAGCACTGACTCTGAAGAGCTCACACAGCAGTGATAAGGCCATGCATGTTTATTGATGTAGTCTGAACAAGTAAGTCTAGAGAGCTGCTGATAGCAAATCAGGACATAGAGAAGAACAGGCTCCACCACTACCTACCAACACCATCCATCTCATGGATGTCCATCCAGAGGCGTTTCTTTGCTGGAAGACTTACCTGTCATCCCTGGAACATCAGTCTCTTTCCTGCTCCTACTACTCATGTTGTCGTGTAGAAAACTTATCATCATCAAAAAAGAAAGAAATATATCCTAGAACAATCTAATCTTAAAACTGTGAGGGTTAAGCCTAACCTCACAGGGTTCCCAAGAAAGAAGATATATTAAAAAAAGTGGAAATCATCAAACAACAGCATTAATATCGCACACAAGCAAAAAAAATACTTCTGAGGATTATACAAAAATGGCTAGAATTGGACATAAATACAGAACTGTCAGACATTTAAGCTGGATTTAGAATAGGCCTTGGCATCAGAGATATCAGTGCCGATGTCAGAAGAATATCTATTTGTGCTTTATTGACTATGCAAAGGCATTTGACTGTGTGAATCATAACAAATTATGACTAACCTTAGGAAGAATGGGAATTTCAGAACACTTTGTGCTTCTGCAAAATTTATAACTACCCCATGAAGCTGTTGTGCAAAGCAAGGGAACACTGCATTGTTTCAATTCAGGGTTATATCCTTTCTCCATAACTATTTAATCTATATGCTGAGCAAACAATTCAAGAAACTGGACTCTATGAAGAGAAACACAACATCAGAATTGGAGGAAGACTTATCAATAACCTTCATTATGCAGATGGCACAGCCTTGCTTGCTGAAAATGAGAAAGACCTGAAGTACTTGCTGTAGAATGTTAAACACTGCAGCCTTCAATATGAGTTGCATCTCAACACCAAGAAAACAAAAATCCTCACCATCGGACCAGTTGGCAACATTAGGATGGACAGATAAAGGATTGAGATTGTCAATTATTTCACCTTACATGTGTCCACAATCAATACACTTGGCACCAGTAGCCAGGAGATTGGGGACATACTGTACTGGGAAAGCCTGTAGTTAGGAACCTCTCCAAATTATTAAGGAATAATTATATCAATTTGAGGATTAAGGTATGCCTCAGACCAGGGTCTTTGCAGTAACTTGCTAAGCATCTGAGAGTTGGGCAATGCCTAAGGATGACTAGTAAGAATTAACTATTTTTAACTGTGGTGTTGGAGAAGAGTGTTGAAGAAGATCCCATGGACTACCAAAATAATAAACAGGTATGTCTTAGAAAAAGTGCAGCCAGAGTGCTTCTTAGAGGCAAAGATGATGAAGCTTCATCTCATATACTTTGGGAATGTTGTCATGAGAGGCTATTCCTTGGAGAGGAACATCATGCTTGGGAAGGTGGAGGGACAGCAAAGAGAGGTAGACCCTCAACCGGTGGGTTGACACAATGACTATGGCAACATGCTTGAATGTGTTAGAGATTGTGAGGATGGAAAGCATAGGACTAACGTTCACAGGGTCCCTATGAGTTGTGCTCGACTTGATGACACCTAACAACACAAGAGTTTACATTCTACTCTGATTCAAAGAAATAATATTTCAAAATTCATTTAGGATTTTTTTAACACAATAGGTTAACAAATCATCCATTAGATCATCGATTAGAATTGCTGAGACACAGAAGAGCCTCTAACCTAGTCAACCTTCCTACTCCCTTTACCATAATAGTAGAAGAAAATTCACTGAACTCTAAGAGACTGTTGTTATATCTCATCAAGCGATAACCAATTCACATCCTCCAACAAGATTTCAAGGCAATAAATAACTTGGGATGAGAATGCCCAACCTGCTCTAGTGGAGAAGTCGGTGGATTTGAACTGCATGCATTTGGGCTGGCAATGCAATTTCTTATCACTAAGCTACCAAAGCTCTCTATTAGTTCTGTACAAAGTTAAAAAGCATAACACTTCCATTTGGTGGGGGTTTTTTTATTGCTACTTTTTTAAAAATAATTTTAATGAGCATTTACAGAGATTTTGGATTTCCATTCATTCACTGCTGCACTTCTCTCCCTGCCCATCCCCCCCCGCCGCCCCCCCCCATTCTCTCCTCTCTTTCAAAAGTAAAAGAAACACTCCTTCCCTGGTACACAATCCCCCCACACCACTACCACCGCCCCAAGTACATTCCACTATGCAACCTTAATTGTGGACTTTTGTGATAACCATAAGACCCTAACATACATCGCTTTTAAATTATTCACTCCCTCATCTGTTTCAGTGCAGTATACACAATTTATCCAGTTTTTCTCAATCTTACTTCAACCCTGATATCAGTCCCATTTTACAACAGTGGCACCATGCAATATTTGTTCTTTTGCATCTGAGATATTTCGCTCAGCATAATGTCCTCCAGGCTCACCCATTTTGAATAATATTGCATGAGTTCCTTGTTTTTCAATGCAGCGTAGTATTCCATTGTGTGAATATACCACAGCTCCTCTATCCATTCATTTGTTGATGGGCACCTGGGTGGTTTCCAACTCCTTGCTATTGTGAACAGAGCCGCAATAAACATGGGTGTGCATATATCTGCGTGGATGTCAGTTATGGTCTCTTTGGGATATATTCCCAGTAGTGGAATTGCTGGGTCAAACGGTATCTCTACTTGCAACTTTTTTGAAAGCGCATACAGCCTTCCACAGTGGTTGCACCATTTTACACTTCCACCAAGAGTGAATAAGGGTCCCAGTTTTTCCACAACCTCGCCAGCATTTGTTGCTTGCTGTTTTGTTAAATTTTGCTATTCTGACTGGGGTGAGATATCTCATAGTTGTTTTGATTTGCATCTCTCTTAGAGGTAGGGATTTTGAACATTTCTTCATGTGCTTGTGGCCCATCTGAATGTCTTCTTTGGTGAAGTGTCTGTTCATATCCTGTGCCCATTTTTCTGTTGGATTACTTACCTTTATCTTGTTGTGGTGCTCGAGTATTTTATAAATTCTAGATATAAGTACCTTATCTGACATGTCATTACCAAATACTTTTTCCCAGTCTGTGGCTTCCCTTTTTACCCTGTTGGAGAAGTTTTTGGATGTGCAGAGGGATTTAATTCTTAGAAGGTCCCATTCATCTATTTTCTCTTCTCCTGGTTGTAGATTCCAGGATACTTGGAAGATTGCTTATGTTCTGGATTAGGACTACTAGAATTCTTCCAAGCTTTTCTTTAATGAAGTTTATAGTCCTTGGTTTAAGTCCTAGATCCATGATTAAAACACTAAACAAAATAGGATTAGAGGGGAATTTCTTCAACATAGTAAAAAGTATTTATGCAAACCCAAGAGCCAACATCGTTCTCAACGAAGAGAGGTTAAAGGCATTCTCTTTAAGAACAGGAAGTAGGCTAGGATGCCCACTCTCACCTCTCTTATTCAACATTGTATTGGAAGTCTTAGCAAGAGCAATAAGACAAGTGAAGGAAATAAGAGGTATCCAAATTGGCAAAGAGGAGGTCAAATTATCTCTCTATGCATATGATATGATAGTATACCTAGAAAACCCTAAAGATTCAGCAAGAAAACTCTTGGACATAGTTGACGAATTCAGCAAAGTAGCAGGATACAAGATCAACATAGAAAAATCAGTTGGATTTCTCTACAGTGACAAAGAAAATACAGAGCCTGAACTAAGAAAAACAATACCCTTTACAATAGTGAATCACAAGATTAAATATTTCGGAGTAAATCTAACCAGAA
>NW_006400176.1:1022988-1042415 GCF_000299155.1 Elephantulus edwardii
TTTTTAACAAATGGTGCTGGCAAAATTGGAAAAATATCTGCAGAAGACTCAAGCAAGATCCACACCTCACTCAATATACAAAAACCAACTCAAAGTGGACCATTTGTTTTTTTAAAATCAATAATTCATCTTGCATAAATTTTCGAATGGAACTAAAACAAAGAAATACTCAACATTAAACATACAATGCTGGGGAGGGAGAAATGAGAATGCTATGCACTGTTACTGGGAACATGAAATAGTACAATCACAATGAAAAGCATTTTGTCACTTCCTTGGAAAGCTGGGAATAAAAATCCTATTTTATCCAGCAATCCCAGTATGAGGTACACATCCTAAAGAATTAAAACTGTGGCACAAACAAGTATATGTAGACCCATGTTTACTGTAACATCAAAGAGTTGGGAACAACCCAAATGCCCCTCAATGGAACGAATGGCTAATCAAAATGTGGTACTTCTATATAATGGAGCATTACACATCAATAAAAACTGTCATTTATTTCTTAAATACTGCACAACATGGATGAAATTGAAGAAATTATTCTATGTGATATAACTCATTTATAAAATAATAAATATGGTATAAGATCACTAATATAATTAGCTAAGAAATAGATTATACACAGAACCAACACTGGAGGGTTAACAGAGATGAAATGCAAAGGAAAGGGGAGCAAAAAATGTTTTAAAATAATAACAAACAACATTTCTCCAAAGTACATAAGAAAGAGATGACAGAAAGAGAGTGGACCTTTTTTTAAAAAAAAGAGAGAGAGAGCAAGTACAACTCCCTAGAATTCTAATCTCTACTGTTTAGCTATAAATGAGAAGATGGGGGCTAGGGGAAAATAAGATATGAAGTAAGAAAAAATACTATATCCATTTGTGAATTTGAATAATCATTTATTAAGAAATCTCACTCAGCATTTCTTAAGCTCAAGGAACTGAAGAACAAATTCAAACCTCGAGTTGCTATAATCAAGGATGCTTTAGGCAGAATATTAAATGATCCAGGAAGTATTAAAATAAGATGGAAAGAATACTGAGTCACTGTATCACAAGAAATTGGCAGACAAGAAGAATTTCATGAAACTACATACGAGCAAGAGCCTATGGTGATAAAGGAAGAAGTTCAGGCTGCTTTGAAGGAAACGGCAAAAAATAATGCCCCAGGAATAGATGGTACACCAATTGACATATTTCAGCTAACCTGGATGTGCTAACCAAGTTGTGCCAAGAAATCTGGAGAACAACAACTTGGCCAACTGACTGGAAGAAATCTATATTTGTTCCCATTCCAAAAAAAGGTGACCCGACAGAGTGTGGAAACTATGGAACAATATAATTGATTTCACATAAAGCAAGATTCTACTGAAGATTATCCAAAAATGACTGGAACAGCACATCAGCAGAGAACTGCCAGAAGTCCAGGCTGGGTTTAGAAGGGGTCGTGGGACTAGGGATATTGTAGCTGATGTTAGATGGATCTTAGCTGAAAGCAGGGAATACCAGAAGAATGTATTCTGTGTTTCATTGATTATGCAAAGGCATTTGACTGTGTAGATCATAACAAACTGTGGCTGACTCTGAGAAGAATGGGAATCCCAGAACACTTGATGGTGCTAACGAGAAATCTATACTTGGATCAAGAGGCAGTCATTAGAACAGAGCAAGGAAACACCGCATGGCTCAAAATTGGGAAGGGCATACGTCAGGGATGTTTCCTGTCTCCATACTTTTTCAACCTGTATGCAGTGCAGATTATCTGGGAGGCTGGGCTCTATAAGGAGAAGTGTGGCATCAGGATTGGTGGAAGATCTATCAACAATCTGCATTATGCAGATGACACAACCCTGCTTCCTGAAAATGAGGAGGACCTGAAGCACTTGCTGGAGAGGGTCAAGGACTGCAGCTTTCAATATGGATTGAGGCTCAATGTCAAGAAGACAAAGTTTTTCACCACTGGACCAATTGGCAGCATCAGGATGGATGGTGAAGAGATTGAGATTGTTCACAGCTTCAGTTTGCTTGGCTCCACAGTCAACATTCTTGGCACCAGTAACCAGGAAATTAAAAGACGTATTGCCATGGGAAAGTCTGCTGTTAGGGACCTCTCCAAAGTACTGAAGAGCAATGGTGTCTCTCTAGAGACTAAGGTGCGCCTGATACAGGCCATGGTCTTTGCAATCACTTGTTATGCATCAGAGAGTTGGACAATGACTAGGGAGGATAGAAGGAGAATTGATGCCTTTGAGCTGTGGTGCTGGAGAAGAGTATTAAGGGTACCATGGACTGCTAAGAAAACAGATTCATCCTGGAGAGGGTTAAACGGGTCGACTTCTTGGAGGCAAGGATTCTGAGATTTTCTCTAACATACTTTGGACATGTTGTAAGAAGGGACAGGTCCTTGGAGAGGGACATCATGCTTGGGAGGGTGGAAGGGCAGCACAGGAGGGGAAGGCTCTCTATGAGGCGGACTGATTCAGTGACTGGGGTAATCGGGATGGCTGTGTCAGAGACAGTGCGACTGGCCCAGGACAGAGCAGAGTTTAGGGCTGTTGTACATAGGGTCGCTATGAGTCACAAGTGACTCGACGGCACATAACAACAATAAGAAATCTATTTATACTCCTTCCTCCTTCATACTGTGATCTTTTCCAATTTGCATGTGGGAAGAGAAAAGAGACTCTCTGGTCCTTATGACTATATCCACAAACTGCAAAAATCACCCAAGAAATGGGAAAGGCCCTTGCCAGCTAGCCAGGATGACTCACCAGGGTGAAGATGCTTCTCTAAGTTGAACTTTTGTAAGGTAGCACCACCCATAAAAGACATTACTAAATCAGCAGCAAATACTTGGATTAAGTGCATTTAAGTCAAGAGCATAGTTGCCTATTTTCTCCTGTTTTTATAATTACACATTTGCTTTTCCATTATAGAAACAATACAAAATATCTAGGGTGAAAAGGAAGTAGTACCTTTGAAAAATTGTTTGAGATAAAAACCCAAAGATTTAAACAGAAGTAAACTGAGGCACAGATATGATAGGGTGTTTTTCACCTTGCTAGAATCCACAATTAATTAGACCCAAAACAAACCCATGAAGTTAAGTCCCTTCTCCTCAAGCTGACAATCACTTCCACAGAGAATGTACTGAATTTCCAGATGGCCATTCCTTAAATGAAAATACATGGTACCATTAAAGCAATCTCCCTGCCCTATCTGGGGAAGTTACACCCTAAGGCCCATTCAAGTATTTCTCTCCCCTTCCTTCATCGTTCACATCCCTTTAAGCACACAGGGGAAAGACGCACACACAAATGCATGCGCGCAAGTGCGCACGCGCGCATACACACACACACACACACACACACACACACACACACACACAGAGAGAGAATTTTAGAAAAGATAATCCAGCAATGTTTCTCCCAAAGTAGCTCTGATACAGGCCTATCTCACTGAGTTTAACATATCTGTACTGGTTCTGAAGGAGGTGATTCAGCCTTTTTCTCCAGGCCTTAGATATGACTAATAAAGTTCTGGTGACATAATCCCTAGGGAGTTATGTTGCTAACAACTCAAAGGTCACATCTGTCTAGTGGTTTGAATCCACCAGCTGCTCCACAGAAAAGAGATGGGCAATCTTCTTCCATACAATTGACAGCCTCTGATAACCCACTGGAAGATCATCTATGAGTCAATTCTGACTTGACAGCATTGTTTGTAATGTTTCAAATAATCGTGGCCAACACCTAAAGATTTTGTGGAAACACTAGCATTTGTATTTAGAATTACTTTACTGTAAGTATTTTCATAGGGATATTGGTAATTTTTTTTAAATGTATCTGTAGTCACCATGGTTTCATAGACTCAACTTCCAAGGAATGCACATTTCAAATCCTTAAAAGCCAATTATCATACAACTGAGGGTACTTCATTTATGGAATATTCAAAGGCACAACTCAAGAACTCAAGATTCTAAAGTACTCTATGCAGCGGGGGCAAAGCACAGTTATAGAGTCCCTAACTCATACATGTTTGGGTAGATGTGAATAAAAGTGGCACCATTAAGACATGACAGATCACTATTGCCCTGTGAGGAAGGATGGCGTGAAGTCTCCTGCCTCCTACCAGGTGAACAATCCAGCTCCAAGACAGCTTTCCTGGTGCCCTTCATCAGGACTGAAAGACTCAAAATCACCTTCAGATAAAGCACACCTGTCTTCCAGTATGTATAGGCAGGCAAGACTCACTCTTCAAAATGATGGTTCCCATTTACTGTTGCCCTAAACTTTAAAGAACTAAAGTAAAGCAAGTTCTTCCCCAGCACCTTCACACTAATTCAGTGATGAAAAATAAAATCACATTCCCAGTCAGACTAAAACTTTTGCACACAGTTGTTTATTTGATGTGCTGTTAAGTGAGAATCAACTCATAGAGGACACGCCAGTGCATTTTCAGAGAATGTCAGTCACTCAGGAGAAGAATGCCCATCTTCCTCCCGCAAAGGAGCTGGCGAATTTGAACCACTTGCTTTTGGACTGGCTATACAATTCCTTAACAGTAAGCCACCACAGCATATAGCATTAAACTCCATGAAGATCAAGTTTGATCACTTAGGGCATGTTATTTTAACCAAATGTAAAATAGTGCTTGAGAAGAGTATTGAATATACCATGGACTGCTAAGAGAACAAACAAGTTCACCCTGGAGAGGATGAAATCAGGCTGTTTCTTGGAGGCAAGGATTCTGGGGCTTTGTATGACATACTTTGAACATGTTGCAAGGCAGGCTCAGTCTTTAGAGAGGGACGTTATGCTTGGGAGGAGGGTAGAGGGACAGCACAAGAAAGGAAGACTCTTGATGAGATGGATTGATTCAGTGACTGGGGCAAAGGGGGTCGGTGTGTCAGAGACAATAAAATTGGCACAGGATAGAGCAGAATTTAGGGCTGTTGTACATAGGGTTGCTATCAGTTGCAGGTGACTCAACGGCATATAACAACAACAAAAGATTTGCATTGTCAACACAACTGCAGACAATTAGAATTCACCAGCTGCTCTACAGGAAAAGAATGAGCAATCTTCTCCCTGTACAATTTATAGCCTCTGAACACTGGCTAGGGGGTCAGCTATGAGTCAACTCCAACTTGCCAACACATAACAACAATTTAGCCAATTAGGAAACGTCATTAACTATTAAATACAAAGGTGTCAATAATTTTCTCTCTTATTGATAATCCTACAGTATGCAAGGCTGAAGTAGATAAACTGTTCAGGGAGCATGCTTCTGTTCCCACAATGGTGCACAATCCCAGGAATCACAATGATGGCATGTTCAAGTGAGGGAGAAATGGTCTCCAGAACTTGATGTGTTGTACAGATCCTTGCATTTAACTCTTGAAAACTAGTAAGCAATGAGTGACTGCTGTTCTTGTTGTTAAGTGCCACTGAGTTGTAGACAACTCATAATGACCCTCTATGAACAAAAGACCACCTGAACACTTGTATAACTTGTATAACTTTGGCCATTTCTCCATGTTCATAGAGTTTCCGGAGGCAAGCCATTTTGGAAGTGGATGTAACTCCTGCTTCCAAGCTTGTTTTAATCATTATCGCATTTGGCACATCAGTGTCACAGTGTTTAGCATCAGAGCAACCACAAGTTATGTACAGCAATGCACAGACCAGTGCTATACCACTTAAAAGAATATTTGACAAAAAACAATTTAAACCAGGCCTGAGGGCCGCAGATTAAAATCACCCACTTTGGGTTTGGTTGCATAACTTTCTGTTTGCTAGGCTAACGTAGCTCTCTCTATGTTGTCGTTGTCATTGTTGTTAAGTGCCGTCAAGTTGTCAACAACTCACAGCAACCCTATGAACAAAAGACTTGAACACTTGTATAACTTTGTTCATTTCTTCATGTTCATAGAGTCTCCAGAGGCAAGCCATTTCAGAAGTGGATGCCACTCCTGCTTCTAAATAGGAGATCCTATCACATCGCCCCACTCCCCTCAGCGAATCAACATTCCACCCTACTGCTCACCAATCCAAGCCAACAAGCTTCTGTAGAACTAGCTCTTGTAGATGACTTTCAAACTGGTTTCCAGCGCCATACTATCGACCAAAAGGGTTTCTAAATTGGAGGCCCTATCACATTGCCCCACTCCCCTCAGGGAATCAACATTCCAACCTACTGCTCATCAATTCCATCCAATAAGCTTTGTAGAACCAGCTCCTGTAGATGACTGACTACAGTAAGGAAAGTGGGAAAGCTAACAAAACTACCCCTTCTCCAAACACATCCTGGAGAAAAGGAAAGTGTTTTCTCTTTTTTTGGGGGGAGGGTGAGTTTGGAGGGGGAGATGGTTTCCTGAAGCAAGCTAGGACTATAAAGATTTAGGTACGATGTTCACCATCTCTAAGACATATTATCCACTGCATAAAATGTTATCACCTTAGTAAATCTTCAGTCTTCTGGTTTATCTGCATTAACAAGGGTAAGATAAGAGTTTGACTTTTTGCTTTATTCTTCTGCTGTGGATTAAGAGATCCTCAGATCTGTGTAGATCTAACAAGTTTCCCTCCAGCCCCTCTTAAACCCATTCCTACAATTAGTAAAAAATAAACCTTGTCTAAGGCTTGAGTTTATGGGGCAGGGGGGAAATCTGGCTCCAACAGCTGCGCTGGGAGGACACGCTTGAATTGTTGTATCCAATGAAGGAAAGTTTTTGTTAATGATGACATCACTGACATCTCCTAAATTTAAAGGAGCATTTAAAGCGCAGCAGATGCATTTTTCCCTTCCAGTGAGAAGACACCCTAGAAGGTCTTTAGGTTCATAGCCAAACTGCACTAGACCCAGAGGAAGGATTGAGCGAGCACTGGTGTATGGGGCCACCATGGGGGCCAGGCAGTCACAACCAGGTGCCCAGCTAACGGTCTCACATGCAGCCCCGGAGCCAGGGGTGCGTAGGGTCAGTCTGCACTGCTGGACCACACAGGCCAAGGGCCTACAGCCTATGCCAGTCATGCTCCAATGCCAGCAGCCTCAGGCCAGAGGGAGACAGCCATCAGATTCCGGGTGCACCCCTCCCTGCAGAGGAGACATGAGCGGTACTGGCTGGAGCCGGTGACCGCGGCGGCTGAAACAGCGCCCGCAATGCAGACGCGCCCGCGAGCTTCGCACCGAGCCCGCACTCCCCGCGGCCCTGAGCCCGCATTCGCAGCCGTCGCCCTCAACACCCACTTGCCTCGTTGGAACCGGGCGTGAGTCACCGCCGCGAGCGCGGACAGTGCACCTGCTTCGTCCGCGCCGGTCCCCTAGTCGTGCGCCGGATAGTACCGTGGCCAGCGGCGTCTCACCTGCCGCCCCGTGCGGCTCCAGTCGGCCGGCCCGCAGCCTCCGCAGTGGCCGCTACCCGACTTCCATCTTCTCTTGTTTTAAAGGACAACCCGATCAGCTGCTTTGCCTGTGCCCAGGCTCCCTTGCCCCCTTCGCGGCAGCAGCTCGGGGTCCCCAGGGCTTCTCTTCCCCGCCTCCTTCAGCGCCGTGCTCCGCCCTCCGCGCTCAGCTCTCCACCCGCGCCTAAGAGCCGGCCCTCCTCCCGCTCACCCCATGACGCTAGCGCGCGCCGCCACCTCAACTGACGTCACCCGCGCCCCCAGCGCTGCCCTGGACGTGCGCGCACGCGCTACCAACTTTAGGGTCGTCTCCCGCGCCGCCAAGCCTTGCCATGGGCGTGCGTTCTCGCTCGTGCCGCACCAGTCACGCTTTACACGCGCGTGACGCCACCGCCGTGGGCCCCTGCTCTGATGGCACTATCACCAGCATCTAGAAGACTGAGGCTTAGTGGTCGGCTTGGTGGAGGTTTTCTTGCCAACTGTCATGCTTCTTGTTTCTTGCTCCCGCGTTCTCCCTTTTCCAAAGGTCACAAACTTCTGCCCACACATCCTGTCTTCACTTTCCTGCCTTGCTCCTGATTCAGTGCTTTAATCCAATTCCAAATTCGGCCCTTTTGCCTCCTAAAATCTCCTGCCTAGATTCTTTCCCTAGTTCTTTACTCCTAACATTAGAGAGACTCTGGTGGTGCAAAGATGATGAAACTTGATCTCGCTTGATACTTTGGGCATCTTGTTCCGTTATGTTTTTCCTTGGAAAAAGACATCATAGTTAGGAATGTGGAGGGGCAGAAGAAGATTCCTAATGAGATGGATTAACACAGTGACTATAATAATGAACTTTATATCAGAGATGATTAAGATGACACAGAATAGGACAAGTTTCATATCTGTTGTTCATAGGGTTGCTCTGGGTCATAGACAACTGGATGGCACCTAAGATAATCAATGGTCCTGATGGGGTGGTAGGTTTGTCTTATAGGTATAAGACTTATATAAAAAGAGGGAGGAGTGATAGGGTGGTATTAGTAAGTTCAGAATTCTCCACATATGTATCAGTTATAAAATTATAGTTATATAATTATAAAACTAGCATCAGTTTTCTTCAGCCTGCAAAACTAGTTACTTAGCCTCCAAATTCTGTTTTCTGTCATGTAAAGTAGTTTTATCTCTCTGAGGCTGTTTCTTAGTCATATGTAAATTGTATCTTAATCTGCCTATTTACCAGGAAGGGGACTGTGCCTCTCCTGAATTACTAGTAGTAAAATATGAACTATTCTTTTCAGATGTAAAGATTACTTTTTTTTACTGACAAAAGTGCATTGTTAAATGAGCTAGGGTTTCACCCTAGTATAAAACCCAGTGACCATTCCCAGACAGGAGGCAGTCTTGGAGGTGACTTGCTGTCTCTCAGATCTGTGTAATTAAGTACATTTATGGGTATTGCCTTATTTATGGGTTTGTCTTATTGGCAATTGACTATGGAAAGAACCCCTTGCTTTCAGTAGTAACAGTGCAACCATTAGGAATCTGCACTGCTAACCCAAAGATCTCATCTACCAGTTAAAATCCACCAGTAAATCCGGGGACCAAGATAAATAATCTCCTCCCATGTAATTTATAACCTTAGAAAACCCACTGGTTAGATTCCAACTTTAGTAGGTTCCAACTTTATGGTAATGAGTTTGAGTCTTCATATTTCCTCAAAATTTAAAATAGCTTCTTAGTCTATCTTACTAAAGAAGCTCCGTTGAAATCTGTCCACTCTGCTGATCTTTGAAATACAAGTGGCATAGCTTCCAGCATAACTGCACTCTGCAAGTTACCCCAACAGAGAAAACTGACATCTTGAATGATGCAGGAAGTATCAAAAGAAGATAGAAGGAACAGACACAATCACTGTGCCAAAAAGAATTGGTTGGCACAGAAACATGTCATGAAGTAGCATATGATCTACTAAGTAGCATAAGAACCAATGGTAATGAATGAAGAAATTCAATAGATGCAGCTCTGGACAAGCTTCTAGCCAAGAAATTTGATGCTCAAGGATAGATTGACACAGTGATTGCAGCAATGGACTCAAGTGTGTCAGAAATAATGATGGCACAGGGTAGGACAGGGTTCAGATACAGCATTACTATGAGTTGTACTTACTCAACAGCACCTGACAGCAGCACAGTGACATCACTAATATCAAATGCAAATAAAATTATACAGCACAGAGAACTGCCAGAAATTGAAGCTGGATTCAGAAAAGGCCATGACATGAGGAATATTATTGATGATGTCAAATGAATTTTGGTCAAAAGCAAGAATAACAAAGTTATTTCTTTGTATTTTATTGAGCATGAAAAGCATTTGATTGTGTGGATCATAACAAATTATAGTATACCATTGAGAAGAATGGAAATCCCAGAACACTTTATTGTACTTATGCAAAGCCTATACATAGACTATAGTCCAGACAGAACAAGAGAACTGCATGGTTTAAAATCAATCTGTAGGCTGAACAAATAATTTGAGAAACTGGACTATATGAAGAAGAATGTAACATCATGATTGGGGGAAGAAGGCTCATTAAAAACCTGTGTTATGCGAAAGATACACCCTTGTTTGCAGAAAGTGAAGAAGATTAGATGCACTGTTGTTGCTGTTGTTGTTGCTGATTGCTATCAAATCGAGTGACTCTATGAACAAAAGACCTGAAGCCTTTCTAGAACTGTTGTCAATTATCAAAGTTCATAGAGTTTCCAGAGGCATGTTGTTTAAGAAGTGGAGTACTTGAAGCACTGCAAATGATTAAAAACTATAGTCTAGCTGCTCCCGAAGCCAAACTTGACCATCTGGAAACCTGAATTTGTCATGTGAGCGACCCAAATCATTGTTTTTCTCACTGTGTTTCCCACTGAGTCACGGGCCATGTGTACCATGATGTGATCCCCAAGATGTCAACAGGCAGCACCTTCAGTGGTTTTATGTGCAAAATAAAAGAAACAGTATCCTCTAAAAAAAAAAACTATAGTCTTTTATATGGATTGCATCTTAACATCAATAAAACAGAAGTCCTCACCACTGGACTAATTGACAACATCACGATAGGAGAAAAGATTGAAATGTCCACTATTTCATTTTACTTGGATCCACAATCAACTTCCTTGGTAACAGCAGTCAAGAAATAAAAAGATGTGTTGCCTTGGGAAAAAAATCTGCTGTCAGAGACTTCTCCAAAGTACTAATAAGAAAATATGTCAGTTTAAAGAGGAAGGTGCGCTTGATCCAAGCCATAATCTTTCAGGTATTTCCTATGCGTTGAAAGTTGCACAATGAACAAAATGACAAAAGAAAAATAAATGTCTTTTAATTGTGGTGTTGTAGACAGCCTCTCAATATTCCATGGACAAAACATAAAAAAATCTGTCTTGGAAAGGGATGCAACCATGTAAAGATGTTGAAACTTTGTGTCATGTACTTTGGGCATGTTGTCAGGCCTTGAAAAAGGGCATTGTGCTAATAAAGGTGGGGGAATCAGAGAAAAAGAGGAAGACCCTTACCAATACAGATTGACACAGCAACTGTAACACTGGACTGAACCATAACAGAGATGGTGTGGATGGAGTAGGACAGGGCAAGGCTCAGATCTGTAATTCAGAGGGTGGCTATGAAGAGTTGACTAAATGGTACTGAACAACAACAATAGAAGCAAGACTCTTCTCAATACTATACCCAGTTCCCTATGAATCATATACCACCAATCTGATCAGTGGGAAAGGACATAATTTCTGGCCTGGTGTGAGTAATAAGTATAATTCCTTTTCATTTTCTGGGGAGAGGGGTTGGGTTTGCTCTATATCTAGTAATTTCTTTACATACATTCATTGATCAGTACTCTGTTGAATACTTAAGATTAACTTTCTAAGGATTTGTGAAGTTTTTTGTTTTGGGTTTTTTGTGTTGTTTTTTTTTTCCCCTACACTCAGCTACTCTATGCTATATAATCTGTCTTTGCACTCTGGAACCTTATTTTTGTGAAGAGAATCTCAGGTTCTCCCTTCATTCTACCACCCTATGCTATAATCTGGAAATTCCATTAAGCAGCAACATTGGATGGTTGTTTATCGTTTATCTCACCTCTTTTACTTTCTCTCTGTTTTAGTTATCTAGTCTTGCCGCTTCCAGCTTCTAGTAGCTTTTCTTGGATTAGAGCTGCAGCATAACTTTGCTAGCATAATAACTATAAATATCTTCAAGAACCCCATTTCCAACCAAGATAATGTTCACAATACCAGTTTCTGACTGACGAGGTCACAAGCTTAAGAATTTGCATTTATTAAAATTTCTCCACTTTCTGTCTGGAGAGCAGATGGGCACATCTGTGGGTACTTTGTGGTGGATTTGGGACCCAGCTCACACAGGGCAGCAAGGGTAGATCTGGGCCAACGTTAGGTTCTGAAGGAGTTCATTAACAAAGCATCTGCAGAGGTGCAGTGATTTAATTCTAAGCTCAGGTAGGAAGCTGAGGTGACCTGCTGTGCCTTGCTGACCTCACCATGCATGTTGTGATGTGCACTAACTGAGCTTGTGTGAGAATGTAACGTGCTGCCTTGGTAGAGCTGTAGGTGTATGTGTGGTAGAATTTATTATATTGATCACTTAACTTGTGCTTTGTGGCAGGTTTCCATGTAAGGAAAGTGAAACTCTAGTCAGATAATCAAATCACAGCAAACTGATCCATGTAAAAAACATTTTAAGGTACTTAAGGTTTGAGTACTTCCTTACAGATTGGATATTTATAGTAATAATTGACAAAATCAAAGGAAGGTAAGATTTTGAAATTATAGATGAGTACAGGGCATAATGGAAATCTCTTGTTTTCTACCTGTGCATTAGGGAACATTTCTGCATAAGTTTCAAAAGCTTTAGAAGACAAGTAGAATTGAATGCTTGTATGTTAGAAGTATAAATTTATGTAAAGAAGTAGATTTAGGACTATATGGTGGCATAAAATGATAGAACAGAACTGTTAAGAATTTTAGGGAGAAATTATTGTTCTAAATTCTTGGCCCAATCCTTTTATGCCCCTCTTCTGTGAAATGAAGATGGTTAACAATAAGTGGGGCCAGGTCTGAGTCGTGAAGGACCTTAAAGTTAATTACTAGACATTTGGCTTACAAAGGTCTTGTGTTAAAAAAGTCACTTCTAAATCACTCATTTTCAATTATTCCCCTTCCTTGAACTCAAGTATAATGTTTATTTGTATGCCCATTGTTTGTGTAAGTTTCACAAAGGCAGCCATATTTTTATTATAGGGTGATAATGGTATCTGCTGTCAGAGACTTCTTTATAGTACTGAAGAGCAGCATTGTCAGTCTGGAGACTAACATGTGCCTAATCCAGGCCACGGTCTTTGCTTACTTGCTATGCATCAGAAAGCTGGACAATGATTAGGGATGATAGAAGAATTGATGCCTTTCAGCTGTGGTGCAGGTCAAGAGTATTGAATATATCATTTGCTGCTAGGAGAACAAATATGTTCTTCCTGGAGAGGGCAAAATCAGGCTGCTCCTAGAAGCAAAGATTCTGAAGCTCTGTCTCATATACTTTGGGCATGTTGCAGAAAGGGACCAGTCCTTAGAGAGGGACATCATGCTTGGGAGGATGGAGGGACAGCACAAGAGTGGAAGACCATGGATGAGATAGATTGACTCAGTGACTGGGGTAATGGAGATAGGTAAGTCAGAAAATAAGCTCAGAATAGAGTTCAGGGTCACTACAAGTTGCAAACGACTCAATGGTACATAGCAACAAGAATAAAAGTGTGAGGACTTACTAATGCACATGAAGCTCTAAGCTAATAATGGACATTACTAAATATTTTGAGCATGGGCATTCACTGTTGCCACAGTGTTATACAGCTCAATGTCAAAAACTAACAATCAAGAAATAGTTTTCAGAAAAAGTTAAAAAGCAGTTACTAGATATGTGCTGAGCAATAAAATATTGAGTTAAGAATTAATAATGTATAGGGTATAGTTGTTAAAATTGTCCAATACAACTGCTAATAACCACAGGGAATTTTTTTAATCTTTGAAACTTTTTAAAGCTATTTCATAAGAAAATTTGCTTTTTTAAAAAAAAAATTTGCTTTTTGTTGGCTAGTTCTAAAAGCTCATCAGATAGTTAAGCCATCCTATTTTCTAAAACATAAAGATAATTGTAATAAATTATATCAAGTAATCCATTAAATGAGCAGAAATGTTCTACTGTATCTTTTGTTGTTGTTGATTGCTGTCGAGTCAAACATGACTCATAGCGACCCTGTGAACAAAAGACCTAAAGTTCTATAACTATCATCATTTGTTCATCGAGTTTCCAGAGACACGTTGTTTAGAAAGTGGATGCCACTCCTGCTTCCAATACTGTATCTAGAGTATTATAAATTAATGCTATATCATATATATATATTTATATTCTGTACCACATGTACAGCTCACAGTTATTCTCTTCTGGCCTCCTTCCACAGTTTTGCCCCTGGGCCTACTGTTATAGATTGAATTGGATGTTTAAAAAAATGGTTTCAGTGTGCAAAAAGGAAGAGAAAGTCACTAGGACAGTAGAGATTGTTAGTGGAATGCTGAGAGGGAAAGGACGGATCAGGTGAAGAAATCGGTAATATGCAATGGGAACCTAAGGAGATGTGAAGATAAAAGCATTAGATCAATGGTTGTTAGGTACCATCAAGTTGAGTACAACTCACAGTGATCTTGGAAAAACAGATTGAACCTTGTCCTATGGTGTGGCTCCCTCACTATCTCTGACATTTTTTTACCCATTGCTACAGTCATTGTGTCAATACATCTGTTCAGGGGTCTTCCTTCTCTTTTATGACCTTCCACATTTTCAAACAAGATCCTTTTCCAAGGAATAGCCTCTCCTAGCAACATGCTCAAAGATATGTAGTTTGAAAAGATATGTAGTTTGAAAGATATGTAGTTTCCCCCCAGTTTCTTCGTGGGGGAAAAGATGGGTAATCTTCCATGCCTCAGAAATTAACTGTCTCTGAAAACCCACTGGACAGTGAGCTATGGATCAGTTCTAACTCAATGGTACACAACAACAAACAACAATATGCCCAAAGAACATGAGGCAAAGCTTTACCATCCTTGCCTCCAAGAAGCACTCTGGCTGCACTTTTCCCAAAACGTATTAGTTTGTTCTTTTGGTAGTTCATGGGATATTCAGTACTTTTACTTTTCTCCAGCACCACAACTCAAAGGCATCAATTATGCTTCTTCCATCCTCATTCACTGCCAGCTTTCAGATGCATAGCAAGTGGTTAAAAAACCCAAGGACTCAATTAGGAACACCTTATTTTTAAAACGGACATAATTTCTCCTCAGTAATTTGGAGAAGTCCCTGGCTCTGACTTGTCCAAAGCAAGGCATCTCCTGATCTCCTGATTGCTAATAGAAAGGGATCAAAGTAAGATGAAATTGTTGTTATTATGTGCCATGGAGTCGCTTGCAACTTACAGCGACTGTATGTACAAGAGTCCTAAATGCCGCTCTATCCTGTGCCAACCTCACCATCTTTAACACACTCATTCCCACGACCCCAATCACAGAATCGACCCATCTCATTGATGGTCTTCCTTTCCCATTCCTCCACTCTCCCAAACATGATATCCCTTTCCAAGGACCAGTCCCTCCTTGGCTTCAGAATCCTTGATTCCAAGGAGCATTCCGGCTTCACCCTCTCCAGGACAAACATGTTTATTCTCCTAACAGTTCAAGATATATTCAGCATTCTTCTCCAGCACCATAGCTCAAAGGCATCAATTCTGTTTCTATCATTCACTGTCCAACTCTCTGATGCATAGGACGTAATTGCGAAGACTATAGCCTGGATCAGGCACACCTTAGTCTACAGCCTGATGTCATTGCTCTTCAATACTCTAGAGAGGTCCCTGACAGCTGGCTTTCCCAAAGCAATTTGTCTCTTGATTTCCTGGCTGCTGTTACCAAGAGTGTTGACTGTGAAGCCAAGTAAACTAAAACTGTTAGCTATCTCAATCTCTTCACCATCCATACTGATGCTGCCAATTGGCTCCGTGGCGAGAATCTTTGTTTTCTTGAAGTTGAGCTTCAATCCATATTGAAAGCTGTGATCCTTGACCTTCTGCAGCAATCTCTTCAGGTGCTCCTCAGCTTCAGCAAGCAGGGTTGTGTCATCTGCGTAATGCAGGTTGTTGATGATTCTTCCACTAATCTTGACACCACATTCCTCCTCGTACAGCCCAGCATCTCGGATGATCTGTTCTGGATACAGATTGAAAAGGTATGGAGAAAAAAATACATCCCTGACAGACCCCCTTCTTAATTTTGAACCATGTAGAGTCTCCTTGCTGTGTCCTGACGACTGCCTCTTTGTTCAAGTATAGGTTTTGCATAAGCACAATCAAATGTTCTGGGATTCCCATTCTTCTCAGAGTCCGCCATAGCTCGTTGTGATCCACACGGTCAAAAGCCTTTGCATATTCAATGAAGCACAGATAGACATTCCTCTGGTATTCTCTGCTTTCTGTCAAGATCCATCTAACATTAGTCATAATATCCCTAGTACAATAACCTCTTCTAAATCCATCTGGCAATTCTCTGTTTACATACTGCTCCAATAATTTTTGAATAATTTTCAGCCGAATCTTGCTTGCATGTGATAGTAATGATATTGTTCGATCATTTCCACACTCTGTTGGGTCACCTTTCTTTGGAATGAAAACAAATATCGATCTTTTTTAGTCAGTTGGGCTACAGATTTCTTGGCACAACTTAATGAGTACATCCAGGGCAGTGTCTGTTTGTTGCAATATGTGAATTGGTATGCCGTCAACTCCTGCAGCCTTGTTTTTTGTCAATTCCTTCAGAGCAACTTGAACTTCCTCCTTCATCATGACAAGCTCTTGCTCATATGTTGTTTCATGAAATTCTTCTATGTCAGCCAATTCCTTCTGATACAGTGACTCTGTGTACCCCTTCCATCTTCTTTTAATGCTTCCTGGATCATTTAACATTTTATCCAAAGTATCCTTAAGTATTGCCACCCATGGCTTGAATTTGTTTTTCAACTCCTACAGCTTAAGAAATGCTGAGCAAGTTCAGCACTTTTGATTTTCTGACTCCAGCTCTCTGCACATTTCATTATAGTATCTTGCTTTGTTGTCCCAAGCTGCCTTTTGGAATTTTCTGTTCAGCTCTTTGATGTCTTGGTTTCTTCCTTTGGCTTCTCACCCCTCTTATGCAATATTCAGAGTCTCATAAGATGAAATAGCTGACAATTTAAATCTTTTCTTCATGATCATGATGTTATTTGCCAGTACAGAGGTGAAGATTTTTTACATCCTGATGTTGAAATGGACTGGTGGATTGTTTTTGCTGATGTTGTTAAGGTCTGTCACACATGACTCATAGAAACCCTGTGAACAACAAATCTGAACCCTATACTATCCTGTGCCATCCTCATAATTTCTGTTATAGTTGAATTTATTACAGCAGTCACTGTGTCATCCATCTCATTGCGGGTCTGTCTGTTGTTCATAGGGGCACTATAAGTCATACTCAGCTCAACAACATGTAACAACTCTGTGTCTGTGTATGCGTGACACATTGATTGCACTTGATTCAGAACTGACTCATAACTGACTCTCCAGTGGATTTTTGGAGGCTATAGATAGCATAGGAGGAGATTAATTATCTTTTTCTATAAAGCTGCTTGTGGATTGAAACAGCGAAAGAGATTCCACTTTTAGGTTAGCAGCACAATTCCCCATGGACTATACAACCAGAGTTCTCTGAAAGTAGAAATACGTCTACTTTTGCAAGGTTCTGTAACATTAAAAATAAACTATTTCTTTTAAAAATCTTCCATGGAGATTTAATGCACAAAGAAGTCAGCATCATTATTATTAGGACTCTTCATCCCAAATATTGTACAAACGAGTATTTATTTGTTCAAGTATTTATTACTCGGCTGCCCTGTGCCCAGCATTGTGGTCAGAGCCCAGCCAGGAATAAAGAGTCCTTTATTCCTGGAGCAGGAATGTGTGTAAACAAATACAATCCAAGGGTATTATTCTTCATTTCATACTTTAAACATTGCACTCTTGGGAAAAGAAAAAACAATATACAGTTCTACAGGACACATCACCTTCACTTGGGAAACCTTACCACTAAACTTAAGAGACACTGGTCGAAGCATAAGAAATTGTCAGCAGCTGACGTGTTCAGAATCACAGAAGCCAAGAAAGCTTCAGATATATGCTATCAGATCAAGAGCTGGACAATGGGAGATAGATGTTGAAGGGATTGGGAAGAAGTAGATGGGTATCCTGGTGGATGGAGGAGCAGGGTAACAAGTGGGTTAAGACACTGGGCCAAGGGCAAGGACAACACTGAAACTAATGGTTAACTCCACAATAAGGTATATGTTTTTCACTTTTTCCTGTAAAATGCTTGTCTGTCAGATGCTTCCCTAAATCTGCACATTCAGATTAAGACAGACTAGCA
This sequence comes from Elephantulus edwardii, assembly GCF_000299155.1. Classification (NCBI taxonomy): domain Eukaryota; kingdom Metazoa; phylum Chordata; class Mammalia; order Macroscelidea; family Macroscelididae; genus Elephantulus; species Elephantulus edwardii. The sequence goes on from NW_006400176.1 coordinate 1,040,956, forward strand.
AGAAGGATTGGCCATCCACTCCCTAAATAACAGGCCTCTGAAAACCCTATTTACAACAGAGCACACGTAGACTAACAGAAAGGGCAACTGAGGTAGAGCTTTCAAGTATGGAAATACGAAGAGGAACAGCTGTAAGTAAGCACTAGTGATTGGAACATAGAATGTGAGAACTATGAATGTGGGGAAATTAGATATTGTTAAGGAAGAAATGTAACACATAAATATTGACATACTAGGCATTGGTGAGATGAAATGGACCAGCATGGAGCACTTTGAGTCAGATGCTCATATGATATACTACTATGGAGATGAAAAAGTGAGAAAAAATAGGGTTGATTTCACAGTTAAAAAAAGTTATTAAAGTTATTTCTAGATCCGTCTTGAAATACAACATTGTGAGTGACAGGATAATATCCATGCTCTTACAAGGAAGACCAGTGAATACCACAATCACTCAGATATGTGCACCAACAACCAGAGCCAAAGAAGAGGAAATAGAAGATTTCTACCAACTTTTACAGTTAGAGATAGATCAAACATGCAATCAAGATGCACTGATAATAATGGGTGACTGGAATGCAAAGGTTGGGAACAGAGAAGAAGGATCAGTAGTTGGGAAACATGGACTCGGAGACAGAAATAAAGCTGGAGATAGAATGATTGAATTTTGCACAATCAACAACTCATTCGTTGCAAATACATTTTATAAGAAACATAAATGGAGGTTATACACATGGATTTCACTTGATGGATGCATAGGAATCAGATTGATTACATCTGCAGAATGAACCATTGGAGAAGCTTAATATCAGCTGTGAAAAATAGGCCAGGAGTTCATTGTGGAACAGACCACCAACTACTCATGTCCTAGTTCAAGCTGAAGCTGAGAAAAATTAAACCGAATCCACAGGAATCAAAATATGACTTTGAGTCTATCCCACCTGAATTTCAGAATCATCTCTGGAACAGGTTTGAGGCCTTGAACACTAATGAGTGAAGACCAGATGAGTTGTGGGAGGATATCACAGGTATCATCCAGGAAGAGTACAAACAGGCCATTACAAAGACAGAGGAGGAAGAAAAGACCAAAATGTATGTCAGAAGAAACTCTGAATACTTCACTGGAGTGCAGAGAAGCCAAAGCAGAGGAGGAATTCAAGATACTAAGGAGCTGAACAGAAGATTCCAAAATGCAGCGCAAGATGACAAAGTTAAATATTACAATGAAATGTGCAAGAAGCTGCAGTTGGAAAATCAAAAGGGCCAAACTCGTTCAGCATTTCTTAAGCTCATGGAACTGAAGAACAAATTCAAACCTAGAGTTGCTATAATCAAGGATGCTTTAGGCAGAATATTAAATTATCCAGGAAGTATTAAAAGAAGATGGAAAGAATATACTGAGTCACTATATCCAAAGGAATTGGCAGACACAGAAGAATTTCATGAAATTACGTATGAGC
>NW_006400176.1:1057116-1058324 GCF_000299155.1 Elephantulus edwardii
TTTGATAAAATTCACTTGTAAAACGATCTGGTCCAGGGCTTTTTTAGGGTGGAAATTGTTTTAAACAATACACTATTAACTTACTGCAATCAAGTTGGTTTTAATTCAAAGCAACCCACCATTAGTTTCTGAAGCTGTAAATCGCCCATATTTTTCCCAAGGAGCACCTGGAAAACTTGCATCAAAGTAGATGTGCAATTTCTGAGTGATCAAAATAACTTGCTACATATGATATAGTCAGAGTTATCTGTACACCATTGTTGCTGTTATTGTTATGTGCCATCGAGTCGGTTGCAACTCATAGCAACCCTATGAAAAAAACTCTGTCCATTCCAAATGAAACTGGAGAGTACCTTTTCTATCTTGTTGAAGAATGAGATTGATATTTTTATTGGGATTGTGTTGAACGTGTAAAATGTCTTTGGTAGTATTGCCATTTTCACAATATTGAGTCTTCCTATTCATGAGGAGGAGTATCTGACAGACAGCAATTTGTGGAGTAGTGAAAGATAAATCCCTCATTTTGGAGTTGACCATTAGTTACAGTGTAGTCCCTCCCTTAGCCCAGTGCCTTGACTCACTTATTTCCCAGCTCCACCCTCCAGCAGGATATCACTTCACTTCTACCAAATGCCTTCAGAATTAATTAATCTCCCATTGTCTGACCCATGACCTGACAGTACAAGTAAACTTAAGAGACACTGGACACAGGAAAAAGAAAAAAATCTCTCTGACAAGCTGTCAGGTCATGGGTTGGACAATGGGACCGAAGGGATGGTGATGTATCCTGTAGAACTCCTGTATAAATTGTGTTTTTCTTCTTGGCCCAAGGGCTTGCGGCCCTTGGGGCCAACTGGTTTGGACTCCACCTTGGGGCTTGTTACCTGGAGGTGTGTCAGAAGCTATTGTAGGAGTCCTCTGTGTTGCCTGGTCTCGGATTGAGCCCACGCCACTTCTGGCTCCTGCTTCTGCCAGCGGCGGCAGGTCCCTCTGCTCCTCCCCTCCGGTTTAGGCTCCACCTTGGGGCATGTTACCTGGAGGCAGAAGTTCAAGCTGCTTTGAAGGAAATAGCAAAAAAATAAGGCCCCCAGAATAGATAGCATACCAATTGACATATTTCAGCTAACAGATGCTGCCGTGGATGTGCTCATCAAGTTGTGCCAAGAAATCTGGAGAACAACCACTTGGCCAACTGACTGGAAGAGGTC
>NW_006400176.1:1059533-1063322 GCF_000299155.1 Elephantulus edwardii
CCCTCTATGAGATGGATTGATTCGGTGACTGGGGTAATCGGGATGGGTGTGTCAGAGGCAGTGCGGTTGGCGGAGGATAGAGCAGGGTTTAGGGCTGTTGTGCATAGGGTCGCTATGAGTCGGAAACGACTTGACGGCACATAACCATAACAACAACATATGTATATACATAAATACACACACACACACACACATATATATATATTAACAAATATATATGCATACACATACACACACCTGTACACACACACACACACACACACATATATACACAGGTATATATATAGATGTTATAGATAGATAGATATTAACAGTTAGATATATATATAAAAACAAGTAATAGAGTACCTTACCTGGAATGAGTGTTACAGGGATAGGCAGAGAGTATGTGCCCTTCTCATCTGACACAGGTCATGTGACTGAGAACGCTGCCTCGGCTTTTAGTGGGGAAATTCCACAAAGGCAATCTAGTTGTTAGGACTTCATAAGAGTCTTCTGAAAGCCAGGTCGTGCTGCTATGTGGGGTCAATATTCAGGTTCCAGTCTTCCTTGTCTGAACAAAGAATTGAACTGGGTGGGAGACAACAAAAGATGGGCCATGGACGAAGCTTCTGGCCTTGGCCTGGCCAGCCCCTATGTCATTTGTCCTGTTCAAAATATTCCTGACTGAGTCCTTGTTAGAGCTCAGGAGAGGAGTGGTGAGGACCAGGAGTCAAGGTGACAGTACAGATAGGTGTAATAGAAAAGATGTATCCCAGAGAGAGAGACTGGTCAGTCCCCAAAAGAAGTAGAGAAAGACTCTGTGCCACATGTGTCAAGAGTTAATATAGCTGGTTCACTTCCTTCTTTTGGCTTCCTGGCTCGAGTTTGGGCCAATGGGATGATGTTTTGAGAGATTCAAAGTTTCTGAGTGATTGTTGTCCAGTTTTCTTGGTTGTCTTTTTTTCCCTGTCTGGGTTTTTTTTTGGGGGGGGGGGGGGGGTTGTTGTTGTTGTTTGGTTTTTTTTTTATATGACTGGTTTCATGACATGTCTCTCACGTACCTAAAATGCTCATTAAGTTGTTTTTAATGCCTATTGCACACTTTACTATGCATCCTAGGACTGAGATGCTTAAGTCCAATGCTGTTTTCTAGTTTTAACTAGGTAGAGTCTGCTGTAGCCACTTCATTTGAACTTTGCTTTCTGTTGACTCCTAAAGTGACTTTTGCCTCATTTTGTTTAACTTACCTAATTCTGACCCTAACACTACCATTGGGCTTTCACTGGCCAAGGAAACTTGTTTTTTGTGCTACTCAGATTGTCTGAAGAAGGACCCCCAAGGACCCATTCAAGTGTTTTGTGACATCATCTACTGTATATGAAACCTAGGCCTGTAGAACTGCTCTTGTGAGGACGTTAGCTGAAGGTTTAGAGACAATGAGTGAGCTAAACAAGGTTCTTTGTGCCCCTTAGTACAGAATCTCAGGCCAATATTTAGTTCGGTAGAATCAGGGATTCCATCACTCCCCTCATCTCAGAGACTCATCTCAAATCGCCATGGGCTTCTTCCAGAAATGGTCTTTTCCCCACTGACATCACACTGATGGTTAATAATTTTCTGCTTTGAAGGATACTGTATCAAAGGGAGGCTACTTTAACCCTGTGTTCTCTATTATATGAAGGTTCCCTCTGAGAACTCAGGAACTACTGGAATCCAAGGACTTCCAAGATTGCTTTGCTCTGAAGGACATTATTATCTGCTTACTGATCTGTTACTATATTTGGTAATGTACTCCTTGGGGATTTTCACCACTAACCTGAACAAAGTTCCTCTCTGAGGGTTCAAATCCATCACCTGTAAGAGGGAAATCAGCAATCTCCTCCCGTGTGATTTTTGAGTCTGACTTGAAGTAAATGAGTTATTATGTGAAAGAAAAGAACTCTTTAAAACTAATTTAGGTGGGGAAATATATACCAAGCAAATGGCAACCAGAATAAAGCAGGAGTAGTGATATTGTTGCTGTTGTTGTTGTTGTTAAGTGCCGTCGAGTCACAGGCTACTCATAGCGACCCTAGAAGGAGAGTCCTTGACGCTTCGGTGCCTTTCATCCTCTCTCCAGGTTCATAGGGTTACCGGAGGCAAGCTATTATGGAACTGGAGGCCACTCCTCCATCCGAATAGCAATATTAATCTCTGATAAAATAAATGTCAATGTAAAAACCATCAAAAAGGACAATGAAGGACACTACATAATGCTGAAAGGGTCAATAGAACAAGAGGACATAACATAATAAATATCTATGCACCAAATGAAAGACCTGCAAAATAATGTTTGTATTAACAAAACTGAAAAAGGAAATAGCACTACAATAGTACTTGGAGACTTCAATACACTACTCTCAAGAAAAGATAGAACTACCAGAAAAAAACTAAGTAGAGATTCTGAAGAATTAAACCACATAATAAAACAACTTGGCCTCATAGATATTTATAGGCTAATGCACCCCAAAAAAGCACATTATACCTTCTTCTCCAATGTGCATTGAATGTTCTCTAGAATAGATCACATTCTAGGTCACAAGGCAAGCATCAACAAGTTCAAAAACATAGAAATAATAAAAAGCATCTTTTCAGACCATAATGCTACAAAATTAGAAATTAATAACAAGAAGATCAAGGAGAAAAAAAAACCTATACAGTTGGAAGCTGAATAACACCTTACTTGAACATGACTGGGTACTAGAAGACAGAAAAAAATGAAATTAAAGTTTCTTGAAGCAAATATCAACGAAAACACCACTTAGCAAAACCTCAGGGAAACAGCCAAAGCAGTAATCAGAGGTCAATTTATAGCAATAAGAAAACATATCAAAAGGCAGGAAAAATTGACCATTGACTCTCAAACTCAACATCTTCAACAAATTGAAAAAGAACAGCAAGAAAACATGACACCCTATAAAAAAACCCCTGAAATTATAAAAATTAGAGTAGAAATAAATAAGATAAAAAACCGAAAAACAACCGAAACTATCAACAAAACTACGAGTTGTTTCTTTGAAAAAGTCAATAAATTGACAAACCATTAGAAAACTCACAAAAGAAAAGAAGGAGAAGACACAAATAATCCAAATAAGAGATGCATCAGGCAACATCACAACAGAACCAACTGAAATTAAAAGGCTAACATTCTATTATTATGAAAACTATACTCAACAAATATGAAAACCGAGAGGAAATGGACAAATACTTGGAAATGCAAAACCTATCTAAACTAACAGAAACTGAAATTCGACATCTGGACAGACCCATTACAAAAGAAGAAATTGAAAAGGTAATAAAACTTCCAACAAAAAAAGCCCTGGACCAGATGGTTTTGCAAGTGAATTTTATTAAACATACAGAAAAGAACTGTAACCAATTCTACATAAACTATTTCAGGAAATAGAGAAAGACGAAATTCTCCCAGACTCATTCTATGAAGCAAACATATCCTTGATACCAAACACAGTAAATGACACCACCAAAATAGAAAACTATAAGCCAATATCTCCCATGAACGTAGATACAAAAATCCTGAATAAAATACTGGCTAATAGAATCCAATGACACATCAAAGAAATAATTCACCATGACCAAGTTGGTACCATGCAAGGATGGTACAACATAAGGAAAACAATTAATGTAATGCATCACATTAACAAAGCAAAGAACAAGAACCACATGATCCTATCAATGGATGCAGAAAAGGCCTTTGACAAAATCCAACACCCTTTCCTGATTAAAACACTCAACAAAATAGGATTAGAG
>NW_006400176.1:1063422-1073837 GCF_000299155.1 Elephantulus edwardii
CAAAATAGGATTAGAGTGGAATTGTTCCCAATGGAGAGAGGTTAAAGGCATTCCCTTTAAGAACAGGAACTAGGCAAGAATGCCCACTATCACCTCTCTTACTCAGTATTGTATTGGAAGTCTTAGCAATAGCAATAAGACAAGAGAAGGAAATAAGAGGTATCCAAATTGGCAAAGAGGAGGTCAAATTCTCTCTCCAAGTAGATGATATGATAGTATACCTAAAAAACCCTAAAAACTCAGCAAGAAAACTATTGGACATAGTTGACGAATTCAGCAAAGTAGCAGGATGCAAGATCAACATAGAAAAATCAGTTGGATTTCTCTCCAGTGACAAAGACAATACAGAGCTGGAACTAAGAAAATAATTACCCTTCACAATAGTGAATCACAAGATTAAATACTCGGGAGTAAATATGACCAGAAGCACAAAAAATCTATTCAGAGAAAATTACAAAATATTACTACAAGAAACAAAAAGAGATCTGGAGAAGTGCAAGAATATCCCTTGCTCATGGATAGGAAGACTCAATATTGTGAAAATGGCAATACTACCAAAGGCAATTTACACGTTCAATGAAATCTCAATAGAAATACTAATCCCATTCTTCAAAGAGATGGGAAAGGCAATCTCCAGTTTTATTTGCAATGGAAAGAAGCCCCTAATATGCAAAACACTACTTAAAAATGGAAAAAAGTTAGGAGGCATCTCACTCCCTGATTTCAAATCCTAGTACACTGCCATGGTGGTTAAGACCATGGTTCAGTGACAGACACATAGATCAATGGAATAGAATTGAGAACCCAGAAATCAGCCCATATACCTATGGACAACTGATTTTTGACAAGGAGATGGAATCTGTTAAGTGGGGAAAAGGCAGCCTTTTTAACAAATGGTGTTGGCAAAATTGGAAAACTATCTGCAGATGACTCAAGCAAGAGCCACACCTCACTCCATATACAAAAACCAACTCAAGGTGGATCATGGACCTAAGACTAAAATCAAGGACTATAAACTTCCTCAAAGAAAAGCTTGGAAGAACTCTAGAAGTCCTAATCCACAACATAAATAGTTTCCAAGTATCATGAAAATTCTACAACCAGGAGAATATAAAATAGATGAATGGGACCTTCTAAGAATCAAATCCCTATGCTCATCCAAAAACTTCTCCAACAGGGAAAAAGGGAAGCCACAGACTGGTAAAAAAGTATTTGGTAATGACATGTCAGATAAAGGTCTTTTATCTAGAATTTAGGAATAGTTGAGTACCACAGCAAGATAAACAGTCCAATTGAAAAATTAGCACAGGATATGAACAGACACTTCACTAAAGAAGACATTAAAGCACATAAAGAAATGTTCAAAATCCCTAGCTTTTAGAGAGACGCAAATCAAGGCAACTATGAGATATCATCTAACCCTAGTAAGAATAACAAAATTTAACAGAACAGCAAGCAACAAATGCTGGAGAGGTTGTGGAGAAACTGGAACCCTTATTCACTGTTGGTGGAAGAGTAAAATGGTGCAACCACTGTGGAAGACGGTGTGGCACTTTCTCAAAAAGTTGCAAATAGAGAAACCATTTGGCCCAGCAATTCCACTACTGGAATATACCCCAAAGAGACCATAACTGTCACCCAAGTGGATATAGGCCCCTCATGTTTATCGTGGCTTTGTTCACAAAACCAAGGAGTTGGAAACACCCTAAGTGCCCATCAACTAACAAATGGATAGAGAAGCTGTGGTATATTCCCACAATGGAATACTATGCTGTGTTTGTTGAAAAACAAGGAAATCATGCAATATTATTCAAAGTGGGTGACCCTGGAGGACATTATGCTGAGTGAAATTTCTCAGTCAGAAAGGGACAAAAACTGCATAGTGCCACTGTTGTAAAACAGGACTGACATCAGGCTTAGGAGGAGACTGAGAAAGATGGGATATATAATGTATACTGCTTTGAAACAAATGAGGGGAAAACTGTTTAAATGGGATATGTGATTAAATATTATTGTCATGACAGGAGTCCAGAATTAAGGATGCATAGTGGAGCGAACATAGGGGGAGGGATTGTAAAATAATGGGGGAACTTTTCTTTTACTTTTCAAAGAGAAAAGTATACTGGGGGGGATGGAGGGGCAGGGAGAAAAGTGCAACAATGAATGAATGGAAATCCAAAGTCTCTGTAAATTTTCATTAAAATTAATTAAAAAAATGAAAAAAAAAACCAAACCCCAAAAAACTAATGTCAGAATAAACTCTGAAACATACCCTAGAATGAATGGAAATCTAAAGTGTCTATACATTTTCATTAAAATTAATAATAAAAAAAGAAAAACAAAAATAAAAGAAAAGCCTAAGTCAATATTGCTTTCTTGTCTGATTCTAGAACAGAGATTCCCCACCCCCCTTCAGGAATAACTGAATCTCTGGACTTGCGGCATGTGCCTGTTAATGTTATGGACCATCAACAGCTTGAGGCTCATAGTGACCCTAGGCAGAATAGCTCTGAGCCCTGCTCCAACCTGAGCTAATCTCACTGTCCCTATTATGTTTACCTTAATAACTCCATTTATTTGTCAATCATCTCATCTGGGGTTTTCATTTCCTGAGCTGTTAGTTGACCCTTTCAAGTATAATATCTTTCTAAAAAAAAAAAGGGCCCCTCCTTGCCACGTGCCCAAAGTATGTGAGATGGAGTCTCAAAATCCTTACCTGCAAGGAGCAGCTTGGTCTAACCCTCTCCAGGAAGAAGGTGATTGTTCTCTTGGTGGTCTATAGTTTGTTCTAAACTCTTCTCCAGCACCAAAACTCAAAGGCATCTATTTTTATTCTCTCATCCTTGGTCATTGTTGAGCTCTCTGATGCATAGGAGGTAATTGTTAAGACCATGGCCTAGTCTCTAGACTGACATATTTGCTCTTCAGTAATCTGGAGAGGTCCCTGACAGTAGATTTCCCTACTACAATTTGTCTTTTGATTTCCTGACTGCTAGTGCCAAGAGTGTTGGTTATGGACCTGAGCAAGCTGAAATGGTTAACAATCTCCATCTCTTCTTTATCTATGATGATGCTGTCATTTGGCCCAGTGGTGAGGATCTTTGTTTTCATGATGTTAAGTATCAATTCATATTTCAAACTACAATCCTTGTTCCTCTGCAGCAGATGTCTTAGGGTTTCCTCAGTTTCACCAAGTTGTGTCATCAGTATAATGTAGGCTGTTGATAAGTCTTCCTCTAATCCTTATGACACATTCATCTTCATAAAATCAAGCCTCTCAAATGATCTGTTATCCATGCAGAATGAAAAGCAATGGAGATAGGACACATTCCTGACACACTCCCTTCCGTATTTTGAACCTTGCAGTGTTTCCTTGCTCTGTCTGACGACTGCCTCCTGGCCCAAGTATAGGATTCCTGTTAGCACAATCAGGTGTTCCAGTACTCCTATTCTTCTTAGAGTTAGTCGCAGTTTGTTGCGATCCAACAGTCAAATCCTTTTGCATAGTCAATGAAACACAGATAGAAAGACATCCCTCTAGTACTCTCTGCTTTTGGCCTAGATCCATCTGACATTGATAATGATGTCCCTAGTGCCACAGCCTTTTCTAAACCCAGCCTGTATTTCTGGTAGTTCTCTATTAATGTACTATTCCAGTTTCTTTAAGAGAATAAATCTATGAGAATTCTCAATTCTTCACATCTCCAACATTCATGGCTTGCTGTCCTACAGAGTGAGATGGTATCTGATTGTGGTTTTGATTTGCATCTCTCTTATTGCCATTGATTTTGAGCATTTGTTCATGTGTCTGTTGGACATCTTAATGTCTTCCTCTGTAAAAAAAATCATTTCATGCCTTTTCCCATTTTGTAATTGTCTTTTTCTAATTTTTTTAAATTGTCTTTGTAATTGTTTTTTACCGGTCTTTTTCTTCTGGAGGCCCAGTAGGATTCTGTAACATTTTGCTATGAAACTCTTCTCTGAGATAATATTGCCAAATATTTTTTTACCCAGTTTGTAGGTTTTCTTTTCACCCTGTTCAGAAAAGTTTTTAATGTGCAGATTTAATCATTAAAAAGTTCTATTCATCAATTTTATCCTCTCCAGATTGTGCATTTCTAGCTATATTTGTCAGTGTCTTTATACCATAGGCTAGGCCTTCTATTCCTGTTCACAGTTTGCCTCTTATGATCTTTATGGTTTTAATCTTTACTCCCAGGTCTCTGCTCCATCTTGGGTTGATTTTTTGTGTATGGTGTGAGATGTAGAACCTGTTTCAGCTTTCTGCAGGTAGCAGTCCAGTTTATCCAGCACAATTTATTGAAGAGGTTGTCGTTTTCCCATTTGATAGGCTTTATTTCCTTGTCAAATATCAGTTGACAGATAAAGAGGTCCATTTCTGGGTTCTGGATTCTTTTCCATTTGTCTATGTGCCTGTCATTGTACTGTACCATGCTGTTTGTTTACTATTGCTGTAACAGGTTTTGTGGTCAGGGAACACTATGCTTCCCACTTCATTTTTTTTTTCAGGAGTGTTTTGCTTATTTTGGGTTTATTTCATCTCCAAATAAACTGTTGATGGGATGTAAAATGATAGAACTACTCTGGAAGGCAGTTTAATGTTCATTAAAAAAGTTAAACATAGAAAGTGTATATGACCCAGCTATTCGACTGCTGTGAATATACCCCTAGGAAATTAGAACTGAGACACAAAGTGAGATTTGTGTTCATAATAGCATTATACACTATCACAAAAACATGGAAATTGCCCAAATGTTCAACCACAACTGAATGGATTGAGAAGTTGTGGTACATTCACACAATGGAAAACTATGCAGCACTCAGGAGCAAAGGTTTTGAAAAAATATTACATAACGTTTGAGAGACTGGAGAGTTTTATGCTGAGGGAACTAACTCCATACCATGAGGACAAACACTGCATAAGACCATTGTTGTAAAAATTAAGGATAATTAGTAAAGCATGTAGGGAAACTCAAGAAAGGTAAGGGTGGTAGCAAAGGGGTGAGGATGAGGAGGGACAAAACCACAGGGTTTCATGGTTTGGTGGGTGGAGGAGAGGGAGGAAACAAGGATTGAGGTAAAAAGAAAGGGTAATGGTGGACAAGGTCCAATGGTGATTGTTGTTGTTGTTGTTAAATGCCATCAAGTTGTAGACGACTCATAGCCACCCTATGAACGAAAGACCTGAGCACTTGTATAACTTTCTTCATTTCTTCAAGTTCATAGGGTGTCCAAAGGCAAGCTATTTTGGAAGTGGATGCCACTCCTGCTTAGTTCTAAGCTTGTCCTAATCGGGGAGCTCCACCAAACACTGTCCACCATGGGTAATCATTATCACATTAGACACATCAGTATGACAGTGTTCAGTATCACAGCAACCACAAGTTACCTCCGTACAGCAGGAGGACACGCCAGTGCTATACCAATTAAAAGAATATTTGATCAAAATCAGTTAAAACTAGGCCTGAGTTTTAAGAACCAAGGCAAGGTTCAAACTCCATGAGCTCCATCATTCCATATTCCTCCATAGTAAAGCATTCTTATTGGCTCTCACAAGCCATAAATGTCTATCTGGAGGCATTCCAATGCTTCCCCAATCTCTTCCTGTACTGATGTCACATGTTTCTTCATATAGTCTAACTTCTTGAATGATTTGTTCCACATATAGACTGAATACACTTGAGGAAAAGATAGTGTTTATTCACATTTTCCTTAATTGTAATGCATTGTGTATCCCCCTGTTCTGTTTATATAACAGCTTCTTGATTTAAATATAGGTTCCATGTTCTTGTTGTTGTTGTTGATTAACATCAAGTCATGCATGACTCATAGCGACTCCAAGAACAAAAGATCTGAGGCCTTTCTATAACTATCATTTCTCCAAGCTCATAGGGTTTCCAGGGGCATGTGGTTTAGGAAGTGGATGCCACTCCTGGTTCCCAATCTGTCTCAAAACTGGGATCCCCACAAAACACTGTCTACCAGGAACAGCCATTATGGATTTTACCTGATGGTAAAAGGTTGAACATCACAACAAACCCAGATTACCTCAGCACAGCAAATTGATAGAAAAATGCTGTATGACTTAAAAGAATGTTCCTCCAAAATATAGTAGCAAAGGAATAAAAGATAATGCTTTGGACCTGATTTATTAAAAATAAGGATCCTCCAAAAGATTTTTTTTTCTCTAAACAAGAGGTTTTAATAATAACCAAAAAAAGAAAAAAACCTTCCCCCCCCCAAAAAACCCACAATGACCTTCAATCAAAACAAGAGAGTCCATCTTATAAAGTCCTGTCATTTCACCCAGTTTCCAAAATGGAGACAAGGGCTTGGCCTTAAATGCAAGTGTTCTTCTGGAGGTCTTATAGACTCTAAACGAGAGGCTTAAATAATGAAACAATCTACACAGACTCTCATCCAAAACAAGAGTGCCATCATACAGAGTCAAGCCAATGGAAGTCCAAAATGGAAGAAAAGGGCTTGGCAATATATATTGTTGTTTTTGTTAATTACCATCTAGTACTGACCCCATAAACAAAAGACTTTAACCTTGTTCTAGAACTATTGTTCCTTCCCCAATAGTTACTTTTATAAAATACGATGAATAGGAATGATATGAAACACAATATGAATATGATGAATATTGTTAAACACAACAGTAAACATACCAATGTGAAGAATAGTGTTAAGCACATATATACGGACTTTGTAGGCAAATCAACATAAAACAAAAAAGAAATAAATTTTAAAAAGAGAAAGCTTGTCTGGGGAAGTCCCTCAAATGGTTACTTTATATCGCCATCTAGTTAGATGTTAGAAGTGTTATTCATAAAGTCCAACTGGACTGATTGTCAGGGAATATTTTTGAAATGGAGGAAATAGGGAGACTTTCCTGAATTAAATATGAAAGTTTGTGCTCTGCTGCCTGAACTTTAAGAGGACGGATGTCTTACGCCAACAGTTCTCTGGTGCTTCCACTGACCTATCCTACATCTAGAAATTTTATTGGCTGCTCTCAGCAAAATTGTGTAACGCTGTGGAAATAACTATACCAAGCTTATATATGACTTTGATCTTTCCACAAGAAATCAAAGAAACTATTCCAAAGATAATCTGGTAAAAAAATATGAACTGATCTACATACAGCAGCGTGATTATTCTTTTTTTAGTGACTCAAAATATCACTTATTGTATTTGTTGTTATGTGCGCTTTTCTTGTGACGCACAGCTCTGAACCCTGCTCTATTTTGAGCCAACCTCATTGTTTCTGACACACCTACTCTCATTACCCCATCAATGTGTCAATCCACCTCATAGAGGGTCTTCCTTTCCTGCACTGTCCCTCCACCCTTACAAGCATGAGGTCCCTCTCCAAGGACTGGTCCTTCCTTGCAACATGCAGCCTGGTTTCACCCTCTCCATGATGAACCTGTTTGATCTGATAGTTGCACTGTCGAGTCGCCTGCAACTCATCGTGAACCTATGTAAAACAGCTCTAAACCTTTCTCTATCTTGTGCCAACATTATTGTCTCTGACACATCTACCCCCATTGTCCCAGTGACTGAATCAATCCATCTCATCAAGATTCTTCCTCTCCTGCGCTATCCCTCCACCTTCCCAAGCATGATATCTCTCTCCAAGAACCATTCCCTCCTTGTAACATGTCCAAAGTATGTCAGATGAAGCTTCAGAATCCTTGTCTCCGAGGAGCAGCCTGATTTCACCCTCTCGAAGATGAATCTGTTTGTTCTCCTACCAGTCCGTGGTATATTCAACACTTATCCAGCACCACAGTTCAAAGGCATCAATTCTCTTTCTATCATCCCTAGTCATTGTCCAGCTGTCAATAACACATAGTGAACAATTACAAAGACTATGACCTGGTTCAAGTGCTCCCTAGTCTCCAGACTGACATTGTTGCTCTCCAATACTCTGGAGAGGTCCTTGACAGCCAACTTTCCCAATACAATCTGCCTTTTAATTTCCTGGCTGCTAGTACCAAGAGTGTTGACTGTGGAGCCAAGCAAACTTAAGCTGTTAACAACCTCAATCTCTTCACCATTCATAGTGATGCTGCCAATTGGCCCAGTGGTGAGAATCTTTGTTTTCTTGATGCTGAGCTTCAATCCATATTGAAGGCTGAAGTCCTTGACCTTCTGCAGCAAGTGCTTCAGGTCTTCCCCAGTCTCAGTAAGTAGGGTTGTATCATCTGCATAATGCGGGTTGTTGTTGAATCTTCCTCCAATCCTGATGCCACATTCCTCCTCATACAGCCCAGCCTTCCGAATAATCTGTTCTGCATGTATACTGAAAAGGTATGGAGACAGAATACATCCCTGGTGGACACCTTTCCCGATTTTGAACAATGCAGTGTCTCCTTGCTCTGTTATGGTGACTGCCTTCTGGTTCAAGTATACATTTCACATAAATACAATCAAATGGTCTGGTATTCCCATTAATCTTTCAGCCACAGTTTGTTGTGATCCATGCAGTAAAACGTCTTTGCAATAGTAGTCCATGAACTATTCAGTACTATTTCCCAGCACCTCAACTCAAATTCTTCTTCTATCATCCTTAGTCATTGTCCAACTTTCTGATGCATAGCAAGTAATTGCAAAGACTATGGCCTGGAACAGGTGCACCTTAGTCTCTAGACTGACACCATTGTTCTTCAGTATTCTAGAGAGGTCTCTGATAGCAGATTTTTCCAATGCAATTAATCTTTTGATTTCCTGGATGCTGGTACCAAGAGTGCTGATTGTGTAGCTAAGCAAGCTGAAGCTGTGAACAATCTCAATCTCTTCACGTTCTATCATGATGCTGCCAACTGGCCCAGTGGTGAGAATCTTTGTTTTCTCGACGTTGAGATTTAATCTACATTGAAGGCTGCATCTTTGAACTTCTGCAGCAAATTTCTCAGTTCTTCCTCAATTTTGGCATGCAGGGTTGTATCATCTGCATAACACAGGTTGTTGATTAGTCTTCCTCCAATCCTAACGCTATAGTCCTCCTCACAGAGCCAGCCTCTAAGAAAATCTGTCCCACATATAGATTGAAAATGTTTGGAGATAGGATGCATCCCTGGTGTACACCTTTCCTGACTTCGAATGATTCAGTGTTTCCTTGCTCTGCTCCTGCTCCAAGAACGTTTTTTTTCCTAGGTACTTTTGAGCCAAGCATGACTCTAGCAACCCTATGGACAAAAGATCTGAACCCTGTTCTATTCCATACCATCCTCACGTGTACTGACACAGAAAAGCCCACAGCAGCAGTCATCATATCAATCCACATAGGTGAGGATCATCCTCTCCTTCACCTACCCTCCACCCTTCCCAGCATCATGTCATTCTCCAAGGAATAGCACCTCTTAGCAACATGCCCAAAGTATGTGAGGCAAAGCCTAATCATTCTTGCCTCCAAGGAGCACTCCGGCTGCATCCTCTCCGAAGACATATCTGTTCATTCTCTTGGTGGTCCAAGGGATGTTCAATGATCTTTTCCTACACCACACCTAAAAGGTGTCAATTCTTCTTCTGTCAGTGTTTGGACTCATAGCTAGTAATAGGAAAGACCACGGCTTGAAGTAGATGCACCTTACTCTTCAAACTGACATCACTACTCCTCAGTAATTTGGAAAGGTCCCTAACTACAGATTTTCCTAGTGCAATGCATCTCTTTATTTTCTGACTGCTAGTACCAAAGGTGTTAATTATGGATCCAGTAAAGATGAAGCTGTTGACAGTTTCAATCTCCTCTCCATTCATCATGATGCTGCTTATTGGTACAGTGGAAAGAATATATTTTTCCTGACACTGAGATACAGTTAATACTAAAGGCTGCATTCCTTCATTTTCTGCAACAAGTGCTTCAAGTTCTCCTCACTTTCAGCAAGCAAGGTTATGTCATCTGCATAACACAGGTTATTGATGAGTCTCCCTCTAATCCTAATGCCACACTCCATCTCATAGAGTCCAGCTTTTAGGATAATTTGCTCAGCATATAGATTGAAAAGGTATGGCACACTCCCTTCCCAATTCCAAAACATACAGTGCTCCACTGCTCTGTTAGCACAACAGACTCCTGGTCCAGGTATAGGTTATGCATGAACACAATCAAGTGCTCTGGAATTCCCATTCTTCTCATATCAGCCACAACTAGTCATGATCCACATGAGCCATTGCCTAATCAATAAAGCACAAATAAAAATTATTCTGGTTTGCAAAGGCATTTGGCTGTATGGATCATAACAAACAGTGAGAGACCTTGAGAGGAATGGGAATCCCAGAACACTTGATCATGCTAATGTGAAACCTATACTTGGACCAGGAGGCAGTCATCAGAACAGAGCAAGGAAACACTGCATGGTTCAAAATTGGGAAGGGTGTATGTC
>NW_006400176.1:1074897-1078115 GCF_000299155.1 Elephantulus edwardii
CTACTGCCTCTTGGTCCAAGTATAGGTTTCGCATTAGCACAATTAAATGTTCTGGGATTCCCATTCTTCTCAGAATCAGCCACAGTTTGTTATGATCCACACAGTCAAATGCCTTTGCATAATCAATGAAACACAGATAGACATTCTTCTGGTGTTCGTTGCTTTCAGCATACAGAACAAATTATCCAGGAGGAAGGACTGTATGTGAAGTGTGGCATCAGGAATGAAGACTCATCAACAATCTGCATTATGCAGATAACACAACCCTGCTTGCTGAAACTGAGGAGGACTTGAAGTGCTTCCTGCCGAAGGTCAAGGACTGCAGCCTTCAATATGGATTGAGACTCAAGAAAACAAAGCTTCTCACCACTGAGCCAATTGGCAGCGTCAGGATGAATAGTGAAGAGACTGAGACTGCTAACAGTTTTAGTTTGCTTGCCTTCACAGGCAACAATCTTGGCACCAGCAGCTAGGAAATTAAAAGACATATTGTGATGGGGAAGTCTGCTGTTAGAGACCTCTCCAAAGTACTGAAGAGAAATGATATCATACTGGAGAGTAAGGTGCATCTGATACAGGCCGTGGTCTTTGCAATCACTTGCTATGCATCAGAGAGATAGACAACAAGTAGGGTGTATAGGAAAAGAATCGATGCCTTTGAACTGTGGTATTGGAGAAGAGTATTGAATATTCCATGGACTGCTAAGAAAATGAACAGGTTTGTCCTAGAGAGGATTAAACCAGGCTGCCTCTTGGAGGCAAGGATTCTGAAGCTTTGTCTGACATACTTTGGACATGTTGCCAGGAGGGACCAATCCTTGTAGAAGGATGTCATGCTTGAGAGGGTGGAGTGACAGCACAGGAGAGGAAGACCAGTTACTGGGGTAATCTGGGTAGGTGTATCAGAGACAATAAAATTGGTACAAGATGAGCAGGGTTTAGGACTATTGTACATAGGTTCACTATGAGTTGTAGGCAACTCGAAGGCACATAACAACAACAATGCCTTACTTTCAAGCAGAATCCATCTGACATTATCAGTAATGATATCCATGGTGCCAATACATCTTCTAAATTCCACCTGAACTTCTGAAAATTCCTTTTCTATGTACTGTTCTAGCTGTTTTTGAATGATCTTCGGCAGTATTTTGCTTGCATGTGATATCAGTGATATTGTTTTGTAATTTCCATATTCAGTTGGATCACCTTTCTTGAGAATGGGAACAAATATGGACCTCTTCCTATCCATTGACCAGACAGCCATCCTCCAAATTTCCTGGCATAAACTCGTGAGAGCCTCTAGCTTTGGCACAGTTTGATCATAAAGGGTATTTTTCATTTACTTGAAATCTAGGTGAAAATCAGGCATTTATAATTGTGTTAGCAATTAAGTGTTAGTTGATTAACTGTTTCTGATCTCAATTATAATCAGCTGTGGGTGGGGAGCCTTTTGTGTAGGCAAACAGGATCTAGTGGACAGGCCTTTGTATTTAAGTTGGTTTGGCCCTTGGACCTGGTATTAATTGTGTTTGGAGTAAACTTTGTTCTATGTGGTGCACTTGTCTGTCAATTTGCTGTACTGTGATAACTTGAGGCTGCTGTGATACTGAAATATGTGCCACTGGTGTGTCAAATGCCATAAAGGTTTCCCATGGTGGACAGGTTTTGGTGGAACTCCCTGATAAAGACAGACTAGGGAAGTATGGGCTATTTATGTCCTAAATAACTTAAATTTATTAAAGGCCTTTGAAAACCCTATGAACACTAAAGAAAGAGGATAGGTATAGTAGTGTAGTGATAGAGCCCAGATTGGAAGCCAGTTGAAATGAGGAAAGGCAATAAAAAATTGTTTAACAATTGGAACATGCAATATATGTAAATTGAATATTGGAAAACTAGAAATTGTTAAAAATGGAATGGAACACATGACTACAGACATACTAGGCATTAGTGAAATGTGGTGGACCGGCTTTCGCCACTTTGAATCAGATAATCATATGGTATACTATGCAGGGAATCGTGTTTCATTTATAGTAAAAAGTTAATTTCAAGTTCTATCCTGAAATACAGTGTTGTGAGTGTTGGATAATACTCATACTCATATAAAGAAGACCTGTTAACACCTCTAATATTCAAATATATGCTCTAGAGCCAAAGAGGAAGAAATAGAGAAGTTTTACCAAATTTCGCAGTAAAAAATTGACTGCATGTGCAATCAGGATGCACAAATGATAATCCGTGACGGTAATACAAAAGTAAGAAACAGTGAAGAAGGAACAGTGGTTGGAAAATATGGGCTTGGTGATAGAAATGAAGCTAGAAAGTGAATGATTGAATTTTGTATTTACAATGATTTATTAATTGCAAATACCTTTTCTTAAAAGACACAAAAGATGACTTGCCACATGGATCTCACCTGATGGGCTGCATAGGAATCAGATTGATTACATTTGTGGAACAAATTATTTAAGAAGCTCAGTATCGGCAGTCAAAACTAGGCCAGGGCAGACGCTAGGTCAGATCATCAATTACTCATATGCAAGTTCAAAGTGAGGCCAAAGAAAATGAAAATAAGTCCATAACACCCAAGATATGATCTTGACTCAATTCCATCTGAATTCAATCATCATCTTAAGAATAGGTTTGAGACATTAAACAATAATGATTGAAGACCAGAGAGTTTTGATATCATCCATGAAGAAAGTAAAAAGTCATTATAAAAACAGAGAGAAAAAATTGTCAGAAAAGACTGAAGATTACACTGGAGTGTTGAGAAGCCAAATCTAAAAGAAAACATGTCAAAGAGAAAGAGTTGAACAGACAATTTCAAAGGGCAGCTTGGAGGACAAAGTGGAGTAGTACAATGAAATGTTCAGAGAGCTAGAGTTGGAGAATAAAAAGGGAAGAACTCTCTCTGCATTTCTCAAGCTGAAAGAACTGAAGAACAAATTTTAGTCCCGTGTCACAATGTTGAAAGAGGCTATGGGTAATATATTGAATGAGCCAGGAAGCATAAAAAAAAGATGAAAGGGATACACAGAGTCACTGTACCAGAAGAAATTGAAAAATTTTAGGAAGTACTATATGAACAGGAGCCAATGGTAATGAAGGAGGAAGTAGAAGCTGCATTGAAGGCATTGGCAAAAAATAGGGCCCCAGGAATCAATGGGATACCAATTGACTTGTTTCAGTTAAAAAATGTGACCTTGGTCCAAGTA
>NW_006400176.1:1079055-1082179 GCF_000299155.1 Elephantulus edwardii
AGGCAAGGATTCTGAGGCTCCGTCTAATATACTTTTGACATGTTGTGAGGAGAGACCGGTCCTTGGAGAAGGACATCATGCTTGGGAGGGTGGAGGAACATCGCAGGAGAGGAAGGCCCTCTATAATTGATTCAGTGATTGGGGTAATCAGGATGGGTGTGTCAGAGAGAGTGCGATTGGCACAGGCCAGAGCAAAGTTTAGGGTTGTTGTACATAGGGTCACTATGAGTCACAAGCAACTTGATGGCACATAACAACAACAGCAAGATCATTTAATATTCTTCCCAAAGCATTCTTAATTACTATAATTTGAGTCTTGAATTTGTCCTTTAGTTCCTCCAGCTTAAAAAATGCTGAGTGAGTTTGGTCCTTTTCATTTTCTGATTCTAGCTCTTGCATATTTCATTATAATACTTTGCTTTGTGTTTCTACACAGACCTTTGAAATCTTTTATTCAGCTCCTTAACTTCTTGATTTTTTTATTCCTTTTGATTTAGCTTGTCGGTGTTTTAGTACAATATTCAGAGTCTCTTCTGACATCCATCTTGATCTTTTCTTTCTCTTCTGTCTTTGTAATGACCTTTTGCGTTCTTCCTGGATGATATTCTTTTTGTTTAAAATATTTTAATGAAAGTTTATACAGAGCTTGGATTTTCATTCATTCACTGTTACACATTTTCCTCCCAGCCCAGTTAACTTTTTTCTTTGGGAAAAAAGTTCTTTCATTGTTATGCAATCTGCCCGGACCACTTTACTATGCAACTCTTATTCTGGACTCTTGTCATGCCAATAATAACTAATCATATATTCCTTTTATACAGTTCTCTCCCTCATCTGTTTCAATGCTGCGTACACTATTTATCTCCTCTTTACTGTTCACCCCTCAATCCCCATATCAGTCCTGTTCTATAACAGTGCTATTATGCAGTATTTGTTTTTTAGTGACTGAGATATTTCGCTCAGCATAATGTCCTCCATGCTAACTCATTTTGTATAATATTTCATTAGTTCTTTGTTTTTCAGTGCTGTACAATATTCCATTGTGTGAATATACCACAGCTTCTCTACCTGGATTATATTCTCAATATCCTCTCAGAGCTCCTCTGGTCTTTGCTCTTTTTTAATTATTAGTACTTTAAATTCAAGTTTACAGAAACTTAGGGTTTCCAGTCATTCATGTTTGCACTTTTCTCCCTGCCTACCCTCCCCCCCAATTCACTCTTCTTGAAAAGAAAAAGAAAAACTCTTTCATTGTTATGCAATCCCTCCCCCCAAGTCCACTCCACAGTGCAGCCTTCACTCTGGAATTTTGTAATGACAAGAATACTCATTCAAATATCCCTTTTAAACAGTTCTCTCCCTTATCTGTTTCAATGCAATATACATCATTCCTTCCCTCCTTTTCTGTCTTCCCTCAACTCTGATGTAAGTCCCATTTTACAACATTGGCCCTGTGCAATATTTGTCCTTTTGTGACTGAGATATTTCACTCAGAATAATGTCCTCCAGGGTCATCCATTTTTCATAATATTTCATGAGTTCCTTGTTTTTCATTGCTGCATAGTATTCCATTGTGTGAATATACCAGAGCTTCTCTATCCTTCCATTTGTTGATGGGCACTTGGGTTGTTTCCAGCTCTTTGCTATTGCGAACAAAGCCATGATAAACATGGGTGTGCATATATCTACTTAGGTGGTAATTATGGTTTCTTTAGGGTAAATTACCAGTAGTGGAATTGCTGGGTCAAATGGTATTTCTATTTGCAATTTTTTGAGAAAGCTTCAGCCTTCCATAATGGTTGCACCATTTTACACTCCCACCAATTTGAACTCTTTGGTGTTCAAAGCCTCAAACCTGTCCCTCAGATAGCTTTGAAATTTAGGTGGGATAGACTCAAGGTCAAATATTACTAAAGTTCACCAATTAAAAAAAAAAAAGAAGAATCAATCAGACAAAAGAACTCACTGCCTTCAAGTTGAGGATGACTCATTGTAACCCTCCACTGGTTTTCCAAGGCTGTAAATCTTTATGGGGAAGCTGCCCATCTTTATCCTGGTGAGCAGCTGGTGAATGAAAACTTCTGATCTTTTTATACGTGAAACTCACTCCATATGTAGATATTAGATCTCCTCAATGTACACGGATAAGAACAAGTGAAATAAACTTATAAATTCACAAGCTATAGGATTATAGGGAGAATAGCATGCACTACATGACAAGAA
Source organism: Elephantulus edwardii (assembly GCF_000299155.1). Lineage (NCBI taxonomy): Eukaryota > Metazoa > Chordata > Mammalia > Macroscelidea > Macroscelididae > Elephantulus > Elephantulus edwardii. Next base: position 1,081,279 of record NW_006400176.1, read on the forward strand.
CAAATGACTCTAAAATGGCATGGCTCCCAGGCACACATCTTACCATATATGATTCTATATCAGTTTTATTACATCAGCGAAGTCCTTGGGCCAAATAGGATGAGTTGACGCAGCCATAGGTCTAAAAACCGAGGTTGGACACATTTGGAGAATCAATATTCTGTTTATTGCATTGGTTGATTTTGTTAAGAACTTGTTTGAGGTGTTTTTTTTTTCTTTTTTAAAAAAGGTTTGTTAGTTTGCTTCCAAAGTTAGTAAACATCGTGCTTCATACTATTCTTCATTCACATTATATTTCATACAATCATTCCTAAACTTTATGCTTTATAAAATTAATCACCTTTGAATTTTGCCCATCATTACCCTGTCTTTTTTCTTGGATCCTTCTCACTTACTTCGCACCACCCTCTCCACCCATCAAATTGTGCAACTCTGTGGTTTCACCTCTACCCATTCTCACCCCTCTACTACCACTGCTTCCCCCCTTGGGTCAGTATACATGTTTTACTAGTAATCCTTCTATTTTTGTAGTAATGATCGTATGCAGTATTTGTCCTTATGATATGGAATTAGTTCCCTCAGCATGAAACTCTCCAGTCTCTCCTAAGTTATGTAGTATTTTTTTAAAATGTTGCTCCTGAGTGCTGCATAGTATTCCATTGCGTGAATGTACCACAATTTCTCAATCCATTCAGTTGTGGTTGGACATCTGGGCTATTTCCATGTTCTTGTGATAATGGATAATGCTGCTATGAATTCTACAAATCTCTGTCTGTGTCTAGTTCTAATTTTCTCGAGATATATTCCTTGGAGTGGAATAGCTGGATCATACGTAGTTTTTATGTTCAACTTTTGAATAAATGCCAAACTGCCTTCCAGAGTTATTGTTGTTGTTGTTGTT
>NW_006400176.1:1083643-1086501 GCF_000299155.1 Elephantulus edwardii
AACTCGAGGTTTGAATTTGCTCTTCAGTTCCTTGAGCTTAAGAAATGCTGAACGAGTTCGGCCCTTTTGATTTTCCAACTCTAGCTCTTCGCACATTTCATTGTAGTATTTTGCTTTGTCATTCCGTGCTGCCTTTTGGAATCTTCTGTTCAGCTCTTTAGTGTCTTGGATTCTTCCCATGTTCTAGCAGGCTGTTATTTATCTTCCACATTGATATGGTGGTTCCCCCCTCCCTTTTTTAAATTGTGATATTTAATGAAAGTTTATAGAAAAGTTGGATTTTTTATGCATTCATTTTTTCACATTTTCCTTCCTACCCACCCACCCACCCCAGTTCATAATTTTTTAAAGAACAAATATTCATTCATTGTTGCATCATTTATTTTCTTCCCTCCGCCCCAGTCTACTTTGAAATACACCTCTTATTCTGAACTCTTGTCATACAGATAATATCTAACTATATATTCCTCTTAAATATTCTTAACGTCATCTGTTCCATTTCAGTGTTCATTATTTATCCCGTTTTCTCAGTTTCCGCCCAACTCCCATGTCCATTTTCTGTTTTTGTAGCAGTGGTTTACACAGTATTTCTCCTTTTGTGACTGAGGTAGGTCACCCATGTTGTGTAATATTTTATTAGTTCCTTGTTTTCCAGTACTGAATAGTATTCTGTTGTGTGAATATATCATAGTTTTTCTATCCATTAGTTTGTTGATGGGCACTTGTTTTTATGTCTTTGTTATTGTGAATAATGCAGCAATAAACATGAGTGTGCATACATTTGTTTGGGTGGTAGCTCCGGTTTCTTTAGGGTATCTTCCTAGTACTGGATTTGTTTGGTCAAATAGATTTCTATTTCCAACTTTCCAAGAAAGTGCCAGACCAGCTTTCACAGTAGTTGTACCATTTTATGTTCCCACCAGCAGTGAGTAAGAGTTCCAATCTCTCCACAATCTCATCAATATTTGTTGTTTGCTTCCCTGTTGAACTTTGCTATTGTTGCTGAGGTGAGATGGTATCTCACAGTTGTTAACATTGGTGGTTTTATAAACTTTATCCTTTGTGGTTGATTTCTATTATTGTGGCATTGTGGTCTGAGAAGATACTTTGTGTTATTTCAATATTATTTCAATGGAGAATATACACCATGTGCACTTGAGAAGAAAATGAACTGAGTTTTAGATGGGTGCAGTACCCTGAATACATCCACATGGTTGAGTTGGCTGATTATATAGTTTGGATCCTCTACATTTTGTTTTAAGTTTCTTTTCAGTTGACCTATCTGTTGGTGACATTGGTATGTCTAAGTGCCCTACCACTACTGTGGTGCTGTCTATTTCTTTCTTCGATTCTGTTAAGAGTTGTTTTATGTATTTAGCAAGTCTATCATTTGGAGCATAGCTGTTGACCAAGGTTATGTCTTCTTGATCTATTGTCCCTTTGATCATTATATAGTGCCCTTCCTTGTTTTTTTATGGTGGTTTTCATTCTGAAGTCTATTTTATCAGAGATAAGTATTGCCATTCCTGCTTTTTGAGTGGATGCCTTTTGCTTGGTGTTTTGTGGTGTTTGTTGGTTTTTTTTTTCCCTTTGAGTTTGAGTCTATCTTTCTCTTCATTTCTTAGATGTGGGTTGTTTGGTTTTTTTTTTGTGTGTGTGTGTGTGTGCATGTACCGTCAAATCAGATCTGACTGGTACAGGAGAAGATTGTTCCTCCACCAGAGCATCTGGTGGATTTGAACCGTGCACCTCTGGGATTGCAGTACACCTTCTTGCCACTAGGCCACCAGAGCTCGCCTTAGATGTGTTTCTTGACACACACTGCAGACAACATATTGATGGACTTTTTTGTTGTTTGTGGTGGTTTTTGGGTTTTGGGTTTTTGGTTTGGTTTTGTTTTTGGTTTTTTTTTTTCCATTCTGTTACTGTTTTTCTCTTCCTTGGTTTATTTAGTCCATTCACATTAAATGTAGTTATTGATAGGCCAGATTTTATCATTGCCATTTGCTGTATTTCTTTTTCTTGTTGTTGTTATTTCTTGTTACTATCATCTATTCATTTTCCTTTGATGTGCCTGTGTGAAGGACTTCCCATAAAAGTTTTTGTAGATTTGGTCTTGTTTTCACAAATTCCTTAGGTTCCTTCTTTCCTGCAAAGGATCTAATTTCTCCTTCATATTTGACAGAGAGCTTTGATGGATAAAGGATGCTCGGTTGGAAATTTTTTTTTGTTCAAATTTCTGGATATGCCATCCTGTTGTCTTCTTGCTCATATGGTTTCTGCTGAAAATCAGAACTTACTCTAATTACTTTTCCTTTGTAGGTGACTCTTAGTTTTTCTCATACTTTCAGTATTCTATTTTTATATTTTATTTTGGAGAATTTGATTATTATATATTTGATGTTTTTATTTTTTTTTATCTATTCTATCTGATAGTGTTTGCTGAGCTTCTTGAATATTAATTTCCTTGTACTTTATAATACCAGGGAAGGTTTTTTCTACTACTTCTACAATTTTCTCAGTGATTTCCCTGTCTCTCTCATATTCCAATAATATGTATGTTGTTCCTTTTGATGTCATCTCACATGGTTCTAATCTTCTCTTCCTTTTATTTATGTCTCAACTCTAAGTTTTTTCCTAGTTTGTTTCCATTGAGATTCTTGTCTTCTAATTCACTGACTGTATACTCCTTCTCTACTGTTTTATTTTTTTAATTTTTTTGGGAAAAAACAAATTGGGGGTACAAGGAAGTGAGGGTTGGGGGCAGAAGGGTAAGGATGGGCAGGGATGCAGTTGCAGAGCTGCAGAAATTGGTTGGTGGGGGGAGCAGGTGAAGGAAATGAAAGTGATCCAGTGGG
>NW_006400176.1:1087466-1092694 GCF_000299155.1 Elephantulus edwardii
GTGGGAGAAGCATTCAACAGATCAAAAGATGTGGTGCATTTAGGATGTTGGTCCTCTTGGACATGCTGCCACTGTAAGTGTCATCAAGTAGACAACTCACAGTGACTTTCAACAATCCATTGTATAGGTGATCATCTTCTCTGGTTTTCCAAGGAAACCCAAACCTGCAGGTGGTGGGGCACACGTCCCCACCCATGGGCGGTGGGGCGCGCATTGTCTTTTCTGTGTGGGTGGTTGGTGGGCATGCACCATCCCCCAGCACAGGTGACTGGCAGGCGCTCGACATCTCCCGTGTGTCATCTCCCACGTGGGCGGCCGGCAGGCACATATCATCTCGTGCACAGGCGACCCGCGAACGCGTCCTCTCTCCGTGGGCACGCGTCATCTTGTGTGCGGGCAGCCAGTGGGGGTAGGTGTGCGTCATCCCCCAGCACGGGCAGCTGGCGGGCACTTGTCATCTCGCACGCGGGTGACTGGAGGGCTTACATCATCTCTCGGTGGGTGTGCGTCATCTCATGTGCAGGCAGCCAGTGGGCCAGCAGGCATGTGACATCCCCCACACAGGAGACTGGCAGGCACGTGCCATTTTTCTGTGTGGGCGGCTGCCAGGTGCATGCCATCTTCCACGCGGGTGGCTGGTGGGTGCGAGCCATCTCCCAAGTATCATATTTCATACAGATGACTGGCGGGCATGTGTCATCTCTCGGCAGGTGGGTATCATCTCATGTGTGGGCAGCTGGTGGGGGTGCGTGTGCGCCATCCCTCAGTGCAGCCGGCCAGCGGACACACTTCATCTCACAGTGTGCATGCGCCATCTCGTGCACAGGCAGCCAGCAGGTGCACACCATCCCCCAGCAAGGGGCTGCCAGCAGGTGTGCGCCATCTCCCACACAGGCGACTGGTGGGCGCATGCCATTCCCCATTGCGGGCGACCAGCAGGCTCACGCCATATCACGCATGGGCGGATGATGAGCACTCGCCATCCCCCCGTCCAGGCGGCCACCGGGCGAGTGCCATCTTCCGCACAGGTGGCCAGCAAGCGCAAGCCATCTCCCACATGTCATCTCCCACACCGGTGGCTGGTGGTCACGCTTCATCTTGCGCACGGGAGGCCAGTGTCGGCCCACTTCCCCTGTCGCTGCAATCTTGGCTCCAAGAATTCTCCTCAGAAAAAGTACACTTTGCTGCAATGTGGCGGCTCCACTGCACCAGTCCTGGGGAGGCCCAGTGCCCACCCTCCATCCTGTGCGAGGGGTTCCATAGTTTCCAGCTGTGGGAGCTTCATGGAGCTGTGGCTACGGTGAGGCGCAGTGCGGGCTCTGTGGGAGGGGGTTGGGAGCTGCGGGCGCTCACCCATTCTTCCTTGGAAATCCTTGAATTCCTGTTGTTGAGCCTCAATCCTCACTGAAGATGAGTCATCAACTGTTTAACTGTTCAACTATTAATAAACAGAAGTCTGTAGAGGGTCATAATGGCCCTTTTCCAAGTGGTCTGCTGCTCCCGCAGCTCACCACATTGTCTCTGCCTCCGCGGCCATCTTAGATCTCTGTTTTATTTTTTTAAGCTCTCCAGCATGTCTGACATTTCTGCCATTATGATATTAATAATCTGAATAGCATTTTTATGCATTTACATAATTTATGAGAACAGACGAGCCATCTCAGGAACAGGTTGGAGGCCTTGGGCATTAATGAGTAAAGATCAGAGGAGCTGTGGGAGGAGATCAAGAATACTATTGACAAAGAATGCAAAACGTCATTACAAAGGCAGAGAAGGAAGAAAAGACGAAGATGGATGTCAGAAGAAACTCTCAATATTGCACTGGAGTGTGAAGAAGCCAAAATAAAGGGAAGAAATCAAGATACTAAGGAGCTGAACAGAAGATTCCAGAGGGCAGCGAGGGAAGAAAAAGAAAAGTATTACAAGGAGCTGGAGTCAGAAAATAAAAAGGGCCTAACTCGTTCAGAATTTCTCAAGTTGAATGAACTGAAAAACAACCTCAAACCTTTAGTTGAAAAACTTAAGAATGCTTTGGGCAGAAAACTAAATGATGCAAGAAGCACTAAAAGAAGATGAAAACAGTATACAGAGTCATTGTACCAAAAGGAATTGATGGACCCAGAAGACTTTCATGATATAACATATGAGCCTGTGGTGATGAAGGAAGAAGTTCAAGCTGCTCTGAAAGAAATGGCAAAATAACAACAACAACAACAAACAAGGCCCAAGGAATTGATGGCATACAGATTGACATATTTCAACAAACAGTTTCTGACCTGGATGTGCTCACCAAGTTGTGCCAAGAAATCTGGAGGACAACCACCTGGCCTGCTGACTGGAAGAGATTAATATTTGTTCCCATTCCAAAGAAAGGTGATCTGACAGAGTGTGGAAATTATTGAACAGTATCATTGATATCACATGCAAGCAAGATTTCCTGAAGATCATAAAAAAAAAATGGAGCAACACATAAACAGAGAACCACCTGAAGTGCAGTCTGAATTTAGAAGAGGCCGTGGGGCTAAAGATATTATAGCTAATGTCAAATGGATCTTGACCGAAAACAGAGAGTACCAGACAAATGTCTATCTGTGTTTCATTGACTATGCAAAGGTATTTGACTATGTGGATCACAACAAATTGTGGCTAACTCTGAGAAGAATGAAAATCTCAGAACACCTGACTGTACTTAATGCAAACCCTATATTTGGAACAAGAGGAAGTCATCAGAACAGAGCAAGGCAACACTCCATGGTTCAAAATTGGGAGGATGTGCATCAAGGATGTGTCCTATCTCCATGTCTTTTCAATCTATATGTGGAACAGATTATCCAGAATGCTGGGCTCTGTGAGGAGAGTGTTGCAACAAGATTGGAGGTAGACTCATCAACAATCTGCCTTATGCAGATGACACAACCCTTCTTACTCAAACTGAGGAGAACCTGAAGTGCTTGCTGCAGAAGGTCAAGAACTGCAGCCTGCCTTCAATATGGATTGAAATTCAACATCAAGAAGACAAATATTCTCACCGTGGGACCCATTGGTAGCATCATGTTCGAAGGCGAGGGGATTCCTTAGAGTGACATCCATGCCGGTTTCAAGAAGACAAATATTCTCACCGTGGGGCCGACTGGCAGCATCATGATGGATGATGAAGAGATTGAGATTGTTGACAGCTTCAGTTTGCTTGGCTCTACAGTCAACACTCTTGGTACCAGCAGCCAGGAAATTAATAGATAAATGGCATTGGGAAAGCCTTATGTCAGAGAACTCTTCAAAGTACTGGAGTAACAATGCCAATCTGGAGATGCAGGTGCTCCTGAGTCTTTGCCATGGTCTTTGCCATTACTTGCTATGTATCAGAGAGCTAGAAAATGATTAGGGATTATAGAAGGAGAGTTGATATCTTTGAGCTTTGGTGTTGGAGAAGAGTATTGAATATACCATGGACTGCTAGGAGAACAAAAAAGTTCTCCCTGGAGAGGGTGAAGCCAGGCTGCTCCTTGGAGGCAGGGATTCTAAAGCTTTGTCTGACATCTTTGGGCATGTTGCAAGGTGGAATCAGTCCTTGGGGAGGGACATCATGCTTGGGAGAGTGGGGGGACAGCGCAGGAGAGGAAGACCCTCAATGAGATGGACTGATTCCATCACTGGAGTAATGGGGATAGGCATGTCAGGACAACAAGATTAGCAAGGAATAGAGCAGGGTTTAGGGCTGTTGTACACATGGATGCTATGAGTCACAGGTGACTCGACAGCACATAACAACAACAACACCATGTTATTTCTGTTACTGTATTGGCTATACCCTCTCTGTCTGGTGATTATTTTTTTTATAAGTTCTTGTACATCATTGTGTATAGCTTCCACTTTCCCATCTTTTGCAGTTTATTCCATATTTGTGCAAGTTCCTCTTGGCCTCTTGGATACTCTAGCCCCATTGGTCTGGTTTGTGGCCCTGCCATCTGGATGCTCCTGCCTATTTCCTGAAAGCCCAGCCCCACCACCTGGAGGACCTAGTCCTGCTGTCTGGATGCCCCGCCACCTGGAGGATGATTCATTGCCCTCCTCTGAACTTCTCTAGTGACACCAATGTCACAAGCGAGGCTATTTCTTCCACATTTCCAAAGCCTGAGTTGCCTTTAGCCCTAGGTACCTTGGACTTACCTAGCTGCAGCAGTTACCTGACAGAGAAGGCAGCTAATTCCTAGACTATATCTCTTCCCAACTGAAGCAAGTCTTCCCTTGAGTCAAAAGTTCAGAGAGAAACTCGAGAGGGTAGCTGCCCAACCGTCTTCTGGAGCATTGACTTTCTGAGCCAAGATTTTCAGACTAAGAGCCTGCTAAGGCCTCAGGCATGGAAAAACTCTACCATACAATGTCATGGAAGAAGCAGACTACTCCATACACTACACAAACCCAAAGCAAGATGTCACCCCAAAAAATGACACAGTATCAATGGATTTCCTGAGGAAAGAAAGTCTGATGGAACTTTCTGACACAGATTTCAAAAAAACAATGATTGAATATTTTCAATGGGTGAAATACAAACTTAAAGAATTACAGGGCTCTGCAAGCAAAAACCAAAAGGAACTTAAAAACAAACAAACAAACAAACAAACAAACCCAACTCCAAGACAAAGCAGATAAAACAAATGAGGCATTACAAGATCTAGAAAAACAAGAAACCACAATCCAGAATATGAGGACCAAAGTTTTAGACGTGTCAACATGTTAGATGGACATATGAACAGAATTGAAGAGATGAAACACAGAACCAGTGAAATAAAAGAATTGTCACCACTGATCTGATAGAGCAAAAAGTAGAATCAAAAAGGAAGGAAAAAGAAGAAAGCCTAAGGATAACGTGGGACACCATCAAGAGGAATAACATGCGCTTAATCAGAATCCCCAAACAGGAAGAAACCAATAAAGGCACTGAGAAACTTGTGGAAGAATAGTAAAAGAAAACTTTTCAGGCATAATGAAGAATGAAAGAATATATCTATTCAAGAAGCTGAGCGAATATCACATAGAATAGACCCTTGCCCTAAAAAAACCCCACAAAAGCATATCTTAGTCAAATTTGCAAGGACCAAATATAAGGAGAGAATTCTGAAAGCAGCTAAGGAGAAGTGATGTTCTGTTGTTGTTATGTGCCGTCGAGTCGTTTCCGACTCATAGCGACCCTATGCACAACAGCCCTAAACCCTGCTCTATCCTGCGCC
>NW_006400176.1:1094426-1098912 GCF_000299155.1 Elephantulus edwardii
GCCTTTTGGAATCTCCTGTTCAGCTCTTTAGTATCTTGAATTCTTCCTTGTGCTTTGGCTTCCCTACGCTCCAGTGCAATCTTCAGAGTTTCTTCTGACATCCATTTTGCTCTTTTCTTTCTCTTCTGTCTTTGTAAGGAGAAGTGAAGGGTAACCTTATAAGGGGGATAAAATGAAAATAATATTAAGTGCCAGTTTCTCAGCAGAAATCATGTAAGAAGACTGTAGAATGACATATGTCAAACACTGAAAGAATATAACTGTCAACCAAGAATACTAAACCCAACAAAACTGTCCATCAAATATGAAGGCAAGATCAAGATATTCTCAAAAAAGCAGTACATAAGGGAGTTTGTAAAAACAAGACCAGCATTGCAGGAAACACTGAGAGAAGTCCTTCTTACAGAGGTGCCACAGAAAGCAGAATGGACCATAGTAACCAGCAACAACATAAAGAAGAACTCAACAATATGATAGCAGTAAAACCTTGCCTCTCAATAATCACACGGAATGTGAATGATTTAAATGCCATACTGAAGAGAAAAGGAGTAGCAGGGTGGATAAGAAAAATCCTCCAAATCCATCAATATGCTGCCTACAAGAGATACATCTGAAAAATGAAGATAAAGAAAGACTAAAAATAAAAGGATGGGGAAAATATACCAAGCAAATGGTAACCAGAATAAAGCAGGTGTAGCAATATTAATCTCTGGTAAAATAGATTTCAATGCAAAAACCATCACGAAGGACAAGGAAGGTCACTACAGAATGCGTAAAGTTTTGATAGAATAAGAAGACATAACAATAATAATTATCTATGCACCAAATAATAAAGCTGCAAAATACATAAAGCAAACATTAACAGAAATTTAAAAACATATAGGCAACACTACTATATTAGTAGGAGACTTTAATACTCCATTCTCAAGAAAAGATAGAATACCAGAGAGAAACTAAAAAAAGATGCTGAAGAAGTAAACCACACAATAGAGCAATTCAATCTCATAGATATATATACAGGCTAATGCACCCCCCAAAAAGGGCTGTATACCTTCTTCCTCAATGTGCATGGAACATTCTCCAGAATAGATCACATTTTAGGTCACAATGCAAGCATCAATGCACTTAAAAATATAAAAATAATACAATGAATTATCTCCTTATATTTGGTTCCCAGACCACAATGCTACAAAATTAGAAATTAATAACAAGAGGATCAAGAAGAAACTCCCTACATTTGGAGTATGAACAATACCTTGCTTGAATATGAGTAGGTAATAGAAGAAACAAGAATCACATGATTCTATCAATTGATGCAGGAAAGGCCTTTGACAAAATCCAACACCCTTTCTTGATTAAAATACTAAAAAAATAGAAAGAGGAATTTCCTCAACATAGAGAAAGGATATATACAAACCCAAAAGCCAACATCGTTCTCAGTGGAGAGAGATTAAAGGCATTCCTTTAGTTTATTTAGGAACTAGGCAAGAGTGCCCACCATCACTTCTTGTGAAGTCTTAGTGAAAACAATAAGACAAGAGAAGGAGCTAAGAGATGGAGGATGGCTGTCTGGCCAATGGATTGGAAGAGGTTCATATTTGTTTCCATTCCCAAGAAGGATGATCCAATTGAATGTCGATATTATCGAACAATATAATTGATATCACATGAAAGCAAATATGGTTGAAGATCATTCAAAAACAGTTGGAACAGTACATAGATAGGGAATTGCCAGAAGTTCAAGTGTGATGTAGAAGAGGCTGTGGCACCAGGAATGTCATTGCAGATGTCAGACAGATCCTGGTTGAAAGTAAGAAATAGTAGAAGAATTTATATTTGTGCTTTATTAACTAGGAAAAAGCATTTGACTGTGTGGATCATGACAAGTTGTGGCTGACATTGAGAAGAATGGGAATCCTAGAGCACTTGATTGTGCTCAGGAGGAACCTATACCTTGATCAGGAGGCTGTTGTGTGAACGGAGCAGGGAAGTACTGCATAGTTTGGAATTGGGAAGGGAGTGTGTCAAGGTTGTATTCTCTCTCCATACCTGTTCAATCAAATTATCCGAGAAGCTGCAATCTTTGAAGAGGAATGTAGCATCAGAATTGGAGGGAGACTCATCGATAACCTGTGTTATGCAGATGACACAACATACTTGCTGAAAGTGAGAAGGACTTGAAACACTTGTAGAAGATCAAGGAATGCAGTCTTCAGTATGGACTGTGTCTCAATATCAAGAAAACAAACATTCTTAGCACTAGACCAACAGGCACTGTCATGATGGCTGGAGAGGAGATTGAAACTGTCAACAGCTTCATCTTGCTTGGATCCATGATTAACACTCTTGGTACAAGCAGTCAGGAAATAAGCAGATACATTGCACTTGGAACATTTGCAGTTAGAGACCTTTACAAATTATTGAGGAATAGTGATGTTAGTTTGAGGACAAAGGTGCGTCTGATTCAGGCCATGGTCTTTCTAGCTATGCACCCAAGACCTGGACAATGAATAAGGATGACAGAAAAAGAATTGATGCCTTTGAACTGTGGCGTTGGAGAAGAGCACTGAACATCCCATGGAATGTCAAGAGAATGAATAGCTATGTCTTGGAGAGGGTGTAACCAGAGTTCTCCTTGGAGGCAAGAATGGTGAGGCTTTACCTCACGTATTTTAGATATATTGCTAGGAGCTGCTATTCCTAGGAGGGGGACATGATGTTGGGAAGGGTGAAGGGTTGATGAAGGAGAGGAAGACCCTCAACCAGGTGGATTGACACAGTCACTGCTGCAATGGCTCTTGTGTGTTAGGAAGTGTGAGGATGGTTCAGGACAGGACTGGATTCAGATCTTTGTTCATAGGGTCGCTAGGAGTCATACTCGACCCAACGGCACCTAACAACAGCAACAACAATTTTGTATCTGACTATTTATCTATTTCTGTACCTGTTATGAGTTCTGTTTTCCTTTTTCCATCCTGTGTGAGTCAGAAATACCAGTTCTGAAGCATTTACTTTAGAAGAACAGAGACTACAGCCTTCAGTGGAGGTTACATCTCAACTTCAAGAAAACAAAAGTCCACACAAGTGAAGCAATAGGTAACATCATGATAAAAAGACTGAAGTTGTCAACAGCTGTGTTTTCCTTTTATCCACAATCACCACCCTCTGAAGCAGCAGTCATCAGCAGAAATCAAGAATTGTTGCATTGGGAAAATCTGCTGTCAAGAACTTATTTAAAGTTCCAAAAAGCACAGATGTCAGTTTAAAAACTAATGTGCACCTGACTCAGAACTTTTGATCAATGAATAAGGAAGATAGAAGAATAATCAATGCCTTTGTATTATGTTGGTGAAGAGTATAGAACATACCATGAAAGAACAAATTTTTCTTAAAAGGAGTCCAACCAGGATGCTTTTTAGAGGCAAGGATGGTGAAACTTCATCTCACATGCTTTGGGCATGTTGTGAGGAGGAGCCTCTTCCCCTTCCCGTTTTGAACATTTCATTTTCTGTTATTCTCCTATGATCACAGCAATGTCCCTCTTCAATATTTGCTCTTATGTGACTGAGATATTTCACTCAGCATAGTGATCTCTATTCTCTCCTAAGGTATATAGTAGTTTGAAAAATCATTGTTTCTTAGTGGTACATAGTATTCCATTGTGTGAAAGTACAATAATGTCTTCAATCCTTTCCTTTGTCTATGGGCATTTGGACTGTTTCCATTCTCTTGCTCTTCTGACTAACTGTGTTATGAACATAGAAAAACATGCCTCTTTTTGTGTCTCAGTTCAGATTTCCTTGGGTACATTCCTAGCTGTGTCATTTCTATATTTAGCTTTATGAGGAAATGCCAAGCCACCTTCCATAGTAGTTGTACCATTTTACAATCATACATCAGTGCATCAAAATTCATTCACTCCACATCGTATCCAACATTTCTGGTTTGTTAGTAGGTTATAATTTGCTATAGTACGATGGTATCTCATTGTTTTGATTTGCATTCCTCTGATTGCTAGTGATTTGGAACATTTTTTCATGTATTTCTTGGCCATCTAATGTCCTCTTTTGTTGAAACATCGTTGCACTTTTTTTTTTTTGCACATTTTGTAATTGAGTTATCACTCTTTTTCTTATAGAGACCCTGGAATAGTCTGTTACCTTTAATTATGTCTGAAATTGGGTTGCCAAATGTATGGTTGGTTATGATCTTTTTTTATTTTTCAAAATCTGTGCACTTTTATTTCACTCTTCTTGTTGTGTTGTTGTTATGTGCCGTCAAGCCGTTTGCAACTCATAGCGACCCTCTGCATAACAGCCCTAAAACCTGCTCTATCCTGCGCCAACCGCACTGCCACTGACACACTAATCCCGATTACCCCAGTCACCGAATCAATCCACCTCATAGAGGGTCTTCCCCTCCTGCGCTGTCCCTCCACCCTCCCAAGCATGATGTCCCTCTCCAAGGACCCGTCTCTCCTGGCAAC
>NW_006400176.1:1101472-1102979 GCF_000299155.1 Elephantulus edwardii
CACCCTCCACCAGGATAACCCTTCACATCTGCCAAGTCCCTTCAGAAAATATCTTCCATTGTCCAACCCATGATCTGACAGCTTGTATCTTAAGCTTTCTTGGCTTCTGTGATTCCAAACACGTCAACTGCTGACCTTTTTTTTTTTACCAGTGTCTCTTAAGTTTAGTTGTACTGTCTCCAAGGGAAGGTGACGTGTCCTGTAGAACTCTTCTTAAGAAAGTTTTTTTGTTAAGAAAGTTTTTTATCTATATAAAAATTTGATTTTAATAAGGTCCCATCAATCCGTTTTATCTTTTCTAGACTAAGTATTTTTTTTTTCTTTACTGTGTTTGCAAGCCTGTTTATGCTATGGGACAAGGCTTATAATTTTATTCCCATTTTGTTTCTTATGATATTTATTATTTGGGTTTACCCCTAGGTCTATGATCTACCATGAGTTAGGTTTTTGTGTATAGTGTGAGACATGGATCCTGCTTCAGTTTTCTGCAGGAAAGTGTCCAGATTTTGCAGTTTCGTTTGTTAAAAAATCTGTTGGTTCCTTATTCAATGGGTTTTATCACCTTATCAAATATCAGTTGACCATAGGTTGATGGGTTAATTCCTGGATTCTGAGTACTATTCCATTGATCTATCTATCTGTCCTTGTACTAATATTATGCTATTTCGATTATTACAGCTGTGTAGAAGGTTTTGAGATAAGAAAGTGAGATACATCTAACTTCATTTTTGTTTTGTTGAACAGTTTTGTTTATAATGGGTCTCTTTCCTTTCCAAATGAAACTGAAAATTGCCTTTTATATCTCCTTGAAGCATAGATTTGATATCTTAATTAGGATTACATTGAACTTGTAGATTTTAGTAAGGTTGTCATTTTCACAATGTTCAATATTCCAAATCATGGACAGAGAATATTTTTCCATTTAGTTAGGTCTTTTATTGTTTCATGTGGTAGTATTTTGTAGATCTTTTGTGTCACTAGTGAGGTTTTCTCCTAAACATTTCATCTTGTGGTTGTTGTTGTTGTTGTTATGTGCCATCAAGTCACTTGCAACTAATAGCAACCCTATGTACAACAGCCCTAAACCCTGCTCTATCTCTTGCCAAACTTATTGTCTCTGACACACCTATGCCCATAACCCCAGTGACAGAATCAATCCAGGGTCTTCCTCTCCTGTGCTGTCCCTCCAACCTCTCAAGCATGACATCCCTCTCCAAGGACTGATCATGCCTTGCAACATGTTCAAATTATGTTAGACAGAACTTCAGAATTCTTGCCTCCAAAGAGCAGCGTGGCTTCACCCTCTCCAAGGTGAACTTGTTTGTTCTCCTAGAAGTCCATGATATATTCAGTACTCTTCTCCTGCACCAAAGCTCAAAGGCATCAACTCTCCTTCTATCATGCCTAGTCATTGTCCAGCTCTCTGATACATAGCAAGTAATGGCAAAGACCATGGCCTGTATGAGGTGCACCTGAGTCTCCAGACTGACATCACTGCTCTTCAGTA